>NC_090649.1:41302485-41332485 GCF_040937935.1 Hyperolius riggenbachi | reverse complement strand
TAGTAACAAACTTAAGTCAAATGAAAGCAACCACTTTTTTTGCTTGCCGGGACTGAAAGGCTTTTTGGTTTGTAACTTTTGTTGGGAAGTACCTCATCTAAAAACAAGTTAAGGGAAAGAGCAACTTCCTTTTTTTCAATCCTCTCAGCTAAATCTCAGGCCGTGTGCAGAGTGCCCTCCTCATACTGCTATGTGAGCACCTTTGGAGTGCAAAGCCTAATACACACCATACCAATGCCTGTCAGATAGATGGGTCGAACAGATGATTTCCGGAAGGTCCGATCTGATTTCCGATCGTTTTTCTGATGGATTTGCATAGTAGTGATCGGAAATCCGAACGGAAATCCGATCGTGTCTGTCGGAAAGGATCTATCGGCCCATCTATCTGATGGGGAATTGCATGGTGTGCACCAGGCATACGAGAATGAGTATCTTTCAGGTGGTTGTTCCTTGTCAAGTGATTGATTGTAAGTCTCTCCTTGACAAAAGGACTGGAGTAAAGCCAACGGAAATCTGGGAAAAGCAGATAAGAAAAGTAGTATAGGAAAGATGAGTAAGATTGTAAGAAGGAGTGTTTTTCTCTTTCTTCGGGTGGTGAAGCACTTTTGCTGAAAAGTTGTTAAAAGAGGTTGTGTGAGTAAAAGTGAAGGGGAAAGCTGAGATGACATTTTCGTTTGTTAGCAAAGGGAGTGGGGAGTGGCATGTGAAAGAGGAAGTGATGGCCTGGTGATGGTTTGTAATCGTTTTGGAGGAGCTCTGCCTAGTAGAAAGTAAAAGGAGAAGCTTTGATTGCCCAACATGGGGCTCGAACCCACGACCCTGAGATTAAGAGTCTCATGCTCTACCGACTGAGCTAGCCGGGCTTGCTTGCTTGCTTGAGCTGAAATGTCAAAAATTGCAAAATGGCGCCAGCCTCACCTTTGCCATCCGCACAGAAGAAGGCAATCTTGTATGGCCTGATTTGGCTGGCCACGTTTTTCAGCACCGAGCAACAGGGCAAGGCATTGGTGGTTCAGTGGTAGAATTCTCGCCTGCCATGCGGGAGGCCTGGGTTTGATTCCCGGCCAATGCAAATGCTAGGCTTTTGGCACACCTCCACACTTTGCACTTCTCAAGCTTAAAGGGATACTGTAGGGGGGTCGGGGGAAAATGAGCTAAACTTACCCGGGGCTTCTAATGGTCCCCCGCAGACATCCTGTGTTGGCGTAGCCACTCACCGATGCTCCGGCTCCGCCTCCAGTTCACTTCTGGAATTTCTGACTTTAAAGTCAGAAAACCACTACGCCTGCACGCCCGTGTCCTCGCTCCCGCTGATGTCACCAGGAGTGTACTGCGCAGACACAGACCATACTGGGCCTGCGCTGTGCGCTCTTGATGACATCAGCGGGATCGAGGACACGGCAACGCAGGCGAAGTGGTTTTCAGACTTTAAAGTCAGAAATTCCAGAAGTGAACCGGAGGCGGGGCCGGAGCATCGGTGAGTGGCTGCGCCAACACAGGATGTCTGCGGGGGACCGTTAGAAGCCCCGGGTAAGTTCAGCTCATTTTCCCCTGACCCCCCTACAGTATCCCTTTAAGACATCTCTGCAGGCCAGAAGCCATTTAAGGACATTTGCAAGAGTCACCGTGGCACTTGGCCACAGTGCTGGCTGACAGTCGAGAAGAGGGACCCTAGTACCCAGCAAACATGACTCTAAGACACACAAGTTAAAGCAGCCTTGGGACACTTGCGTGCCCAAAGGCCTTGCATGTCTTCTAGCAGTGCCAGTGACGTGCAGCATCTCTCCCTCTCCAGTACTCACCTATTAGGCTTCTTTTTAACTGTCTAGAAAAGCCTCGGAAATGCCAAGTCAGCAGCATCTGCTCATCTGGTGTTGTTTTACAACTTTTTGCCTTGTTGTCTTTGCACTCTACTCAGGGCCTTGCTCAAATTTGGAGCGTTCTCTCTAGGCCCTCATTCATTCTACTTTTGTCCTGAGTTTTCTCACAGTAGATGTTGAGATGTTGTGTCAGCTTACCTACAACTTGCTTTCCCAGCACCTAGCAATTAAGAAAACATACTAAAAGTACAGAAAAAAAAGTAGTAACAAACTTAAGTCAAATGAAAGCAACCACTTTTTTTGCTTGCCGGGACTGAAAGGCTTTTTGGTTTGTAACTTTTGATGGGAAGTACCTCATCTAAAAACAAGTTAAGGGAAAGAGCAACTTCCTTTTTTTCAATCCTCGCAGCTAAATCTCAGGCCGTGTGCAGAGTGCCCTCCTCATACTGCTATGTGAGCACCTTTGGAGTGCAAAGCCTAATACACACCATACCAATGCCTGTCAGATAGATGGGTCGAACAGATGATTTCCGGCAGGTCCGATCTGATTTCCGATCGTTTTTCTGATGGATTTGCATAGTAGTGATCGGAAATCCGAACGGAAATCCGATCATGTCTGTCGGAAAGGATCTATCGGCCCATCTATCTGATGGGGAATTGCATGGTGTGCACCAGGCATACGAGACTGAGTATCTTTCAGGTGGTTGTTCCTTGTCAAGTGATTGATTGTAAGTCTCTCCTTGACAAAAGGACTGGAGTAAAGCCAACGGAAATCTGGGAAAAGCAGATAAGAAAAGTAGTATAGGAAAGATGAGTAAGATTGTAAGAAGGAGTGTTTTTCTCTTTCTTGGGGTGGTGAAGCACTTTTGCTGAAAAGTTGTTAAAAGAGGTTGTGTGAGTAAAAGTGAAGGGGAAAGCTGAGATGACATTTTCGTTTGTTAGCAAAGGGAGTGGGGAGTGGCATGTGAAAGAGGAAGTGATGGCCTGGTGATGGTTTGTAATCGTTTTGGAGGAGCTCTGCCTAGTAGAAAGTAAAAGGAGAAGCTTTGATCGCCCAACGTGGGGCTCGAACCCACGACCCTGAGATTAAGAGTCTCATGCTCTACCGACTGAGCTAGCCGGGCTTGCTTGCTTGAGCTGAAATGTCAAAAATTGCAAAATGGCGCCAGCCTCACCTTTGCCATCCGCACAGAAGAAGGCAATCTTGTATGGCCTGATTTGGCTGGCCACATTTTTCAGCACTGAGCAACAGGGCAAGGCATTGGTGGTTCAGTGGTAGAATTCTCGCCTGCCACGCGGGAGGCCTGGGTTTGATTCCCGGCCAATGCAAATGCTAGGCTTTTGGCACACCTCCACACTTTGCACTTCTCAAGCTTAAGACATCTCTGCAGGCCAGAAGCCATTTAAGGACATTTGCAAGAGTCACCGTGGCACTTGCCCACAGTGCTGGCTGACAGTCGAGAAGAGGGACCCTAGTACCCAGCAAACATGACTCTAAGACACACAAGTTAAAGCAGCCTTGGGACACTTGCGTGCCCAAAGGCCTTGCATGTCTTCTAGCAGTGCCAGTGACGTGCAGCATCTCTCCCTCTCCAGTACTCACCTATTAGGCTTCTTTTTAACTGTCTAGAAAAGCCTCGGAAATGCCAAGTCAGCAGCATCTGCTCATCTGGTGTTGTTTTACAACTTTTTGCCTTGTTGTCTTTGCACTCTACTCAGGGCCTTGCTCAAATTTGGAGCGTTCTCTCTAGGCCCTCATTCATTCTACTTTTGTCCTGAGTTTTCTCACAGTAGATGTTGAGATGTTGTGTCAGCTTACCTACAACTTGCTTTCCCAGCACCTAGCAATTAAGAAAACATACTAAAAGTACAGAAAAAAAAGTAGTAACAAACTTAAGTCAAATGAAAGCAACCACTTTTTTTGCTTGCCGGGACTGAAAGGCTTTTTGGATTTTAACTTTTGTTGGGAAGTACCTCATCTAAAAACAAGTTAAGGGAAAGAGCAACTTCCTTTTTTTCAATCCTCTCAGCTAAATCTCAGGCCGTGTGCAGAGTGCCCTCCTCATACTGCTATGTGAGCACCTTTGGAGTGCAAAGCCTAATACACACCATACCAATGCCTGTCAGATAGATGGGTCGAACAGATGATTTCCGGCAGGTCCGATCTGATTTCCGATCGTTTTTCTGATGGATTTGCATAGTAGTGATCGGAAATCCGAACGGAAATCCGATCGTGTCTGTCGGAAAGGATCTATCGGCCCATCTATCTGATGGGGAATTGCATGGTGTGCACCAGGCATACGAGAATGAGTATCTTTCAGGTGGTTGTTCCTTGTCAAGTGATTGATTGTAAGTCTCTCCTTGACAAAAGGACTGGAGTAAAGCCAACGGAAATCTGGGAAAAGCAGATAAGAAAAGTAGTATAGGAAAGATGAGTAAGATTGTAAGAAGGAGTGTTTTTCTCTTTCTTGGGGTGGTGAAGCACTTTTGCTGAAAAGTTGTTAAAAGAGGTTGTGTGAGTAAAAGTGAAGGGGAAAGCTGAGATGACATTTTCGTTTGTTAGCAAAGGGAGTGGGGAGTGGCATGTGAAAGAGGAAGTGATGGCCTGGTGATGGTTTGTAATCGTTTTGGAGGAGCTCTGCCTAGTAGAAAGTAAAAGGAGAAGCTTTGATCGCCCAACGTGGGGCTCGAACCCACGACCCTGACATTAAGAGTCTCATGCTCTACCGACTGAGCTAGCCGGGCTTGCTTGCTTGAGCTGAAATGTCAAAAATTGCAAAATGGCGCCAGCCTCATCTTTGCCATCCGCACAGAAGAAGGCAATCTTGTATGGCCTGATTTGGCTGGCCACGTTTTTCAGCACCGAGCAACAGGGCAAGGCATTGGTGGTTCAGTGGTAGAATTCTCGCCTGCCACGCGGGAGGCCCGGGTTCGATTCCCGGCCAATGCAAATGCTAGGATTTTGACACACCTCCACACTTTGCACTTCTCAAGCTTAAGACATCTCTGCAGGCCAGAAGCCATTTAAGGACATTTGCAAGAGTCACCGTGGCACTTGGCCACAGTGCTGGCTGACAGTCGAGAAGAGGGACCCTAGTACCCAGCAAACATGACTCTAAGACACACAAGTTAAAGCAGCCTTGGGACACTTGCGTGCCCAAAGGCCTTGCATGTCTTCTAGCAGTGCCAGTGACGTGCAGCATCTCTCCCTCTCCAGTACTCACCTATTAGGCTTCTTTTTAACTGTCTAGAAAAGCCTCGGAAATGCCAAGTCAGCAGCATCTGCTCATCTGGTGTTGTTTTACAACTTTTTGCCTTGTTGTCTTTGCACTCTACTCAGGGCCTTGCTCAAATTTGGAGCGTTCTCTCTAGGCCCTCATTCATTCTACTTTTGTCCTGAGTTTTCTCACAGTAGATGTTGAGATGTTGTGTCAGCTTACCTACAACTTGCTTTCCCAGCACCTAGCAATTAAGAAAACATACTAAAAGTACAGAAAAAAAGTAGTAACAAACTTAAGTCAAATGAAAGCAACCACTTTTTTTGCTTGCCGGGACTGAAAGGCTTTTTGGTTTGTAACTTTTGTTGGGAAGTACCTCATCTAAAAACAAGTTAAGGGAAAGAGCAACTTCCTTTTTTTCAATCCTCTCAGCTAAATCTCAGGCCGTGTGCAGAGTGCCCTCCTCATACTGCTATGTGAGCACCTTTGGAGTGCAAAGCCTAATACACACCATACCAATGCCTGTCAGATAGATGGGTCGAACAGATGATTTCCGGCAGGTCCGATCTGATTTCCGATCGTTTTTCTGATGGATTTGCATAGTAGTGATCGGAAATCCGAACGGAAATCCGATCGTGTCTGTCGGAAAGGATCTATCGGCCCATCTATCTGATGGGGAATTGCATGGTGTGCACCAGGCATACGAGAATGAGTATCTTTCAGGTGGTTGTTCCTTGTAAAGTGATTGATTGTAAGTCTCTCCTTGACAAAAGGACTGGAGTAAAGCCAACGGAAATCTGGGAAAAGCAGATAAGAAAAGTAGTATAGGAAAGATGAGTAAGATTGTAAGAAGGAGTGTTTTTCTCTTTCTTGGGGTGGTGAAGCACTTTTGCTGAAAAGTTGTTAAAAGAGGTTGTGTGAGTAAAAGTGAAGGGGAAAGCTGAGATGACATTTTCGTTTGTTAGCAAAGGGAGTGGGGAGTGGCATGTGAAAGAGGAAGTGATGGCCTGGTGATGGTTTGTAATCGTTTTGGAGGAGCTCTGCCTAGTAGAAAGTAAAAGGAGAAGCTTTGATCACCCAACGTGGGGCTCGAACCCACGACCGTGAGATTAAGAGTCTCATGCTCTACCGACTGAGCTAGCCGGGCTTGCTTGCTTGAGCTGAAATGTCAAAAATTGCAAAATGGCGCCAGCCTCACCTTTGCCATCCGCACAGAAGAAGGCAATCTTGTATGGCCTGATTTGGCTGGCCACGTTTTTCAGCACCGAGCAACAGGGCAAGGCATTGGTGGTTCAGTGGTAGAATTCTCGCCTGCCACGCGGGAGGCCTGGGTTTGATTCCCGGCCAATGCAAATGCTAGGATTTTGGCACACCTCCACACTTTGCACTTCTCAAGCTTAAGACATCTCTGCAGGCCAGAAGCCATTTAAGGACATTTGCAAGAGTCACCGTGGCACTTGGCCACAGTGCTGGCTGACAGTCGAGAAGAGGGACCCTAGTACCCAGCAAACATGACTCTAAGACACACAAGTTAAAGCAGCCTTGGGACACTTGCGTGCCCAAAGGCCTTGCATGTCTTCTAGCAGTGCCAGTGACGTGCAGCATCTCTCCCTCTCCAGTACTCACCTATTAGGCTTCTTTTTAACTGTCTAGAAAAGCCTCGGAAATGCCAAGTCAGCAGCATCTGCTCATCTGGTGTTGTTTTACAACTTTTTGCCTTGTTGTCTTTGCACTCTACTCAGGGCCTTGCTCAAATTTGGAGCGTTCTCTCTAGGCCCTCATTCATTCTACTTTTGTCCTGAGTTTTCTCACAGTAGATGTTGAGATGTTGTGTCAGCTTACCTACAACTTGCTTTCCCAGCACCTAGCAATTAAGAAAACATACTAAAAGTACAGAAAAAAAAGTAGTAACAAACTTAAGTCAAATGAAAGCAACCACTTTTTTTGCTTGCCGGGACTGAAAGGCTTTTTGGTTTGTAACTTTCGTTGGGAAGTACCTCATCTAAAAACAAGTTAAGGGAAAGAGCAACTTCCTTTTTTTCAATCCTCTCAGCTAAATCTCTGGCCGTGTGCAGAGTGCCCTCCTCATACTGCTATGTGAGCAACTTTGGAGTGCAAAGCCTAATACACACCATACCAATGCCTGTCAGATAGATGGGTCGAACAGATGATTTCCGGCAGGTCCGATCTGATTTCCGATCGTTTTTCTGATTGATTTGCATAGTAGTGATCGGAAATCCGAACGGAAATCCGATCGTGTCTGTCGGAAAGGATCTATCGGCCCATCTATCTGATGGGGAATTGCATGGTGTGCACCAGGCATACGAGAATGAGTATCTTTCAGGTGGTTGTTCCTTGTCAAGTGATTGATTGTAAGTCTCTCCTTGACAAAAGGACTGGAGTAAAGCCAACGGAAATCTGGGAAAAGCAGATAAGAAAAGTAGTATAGGAAAGATGAGTAAGATTGTAAGAAGGAGTGTTTTTCTCTTTCTTGGGGTGGTGAAGCACTTTTGCTGAAAAGTTGTTAAAAGAGGTTGTGTGAGTAAAAGTGAAGGGGAAAGCTGAGATGACATTTTCGTTTGTTAGCAAAGGGAGTGGGGAGTGGCATGTGAAAGAGGAAGTGATGGCCTGGTGATGGTTTGTAACCGTTTTGGAGGAGCTCTGCCTAGTAGAAAGTAAAAGGAGAAGCTGTGATCGCCCAACGTGGGGCTCGAACCCACGACCCTGAGATTAAGAGTCTCATGCTCTACCGACTGAGCTAGCCGGGCTTGCTTGCTTGAGCTGAAATGTCAAAAATTGCAAAATGGCGCCAGCCTCACCTTTGCCATCCGCACAGAAGAAGGCAATCTTGTATGGCCTGATTTGGCTGGCCACGTTTTTCAGCACCGAGCAACAGGGCAAGGCATTGGTGGTTCAGTGGTAGAATTCTCGCCTGCCACGCGGGAGGCCTGGGTTCGATTCCCGGCCAATGCAAATGCTAGGATTTTGGCACACCTCCACACTTTGCACTTCTCAAGCTTAAGACATCTCTGCAGGCCAGAAGCCATTTAAGGACATTTGCAAGAGTCACCGTGGCACTTGGCCACAGTGCTGGCTGACAGTCGAGAAGAGGGACCCTAGTACCCAGCAAACATGACTCTAAGACACACAAGTTAAAGCAGCCTTGGGACACTTGCGTGCCCAAAGGCCTTGCATGTCTTCTAGCAGTGCCAGTGACGTGCAGCATCTCTCCCTCTCCAGTACTCACCTATTAGGCTTCTTTTTAACTGTCTAGAAAAGCCTCGGAAATGCCAAGTCAGCAGCATCTGCTCATCTGGTGTTGTTTTACAACTTTTTGCCTTGTTGTCTTTGCACTCTACTCAGGGCCTTGCTCAAATTTGGAGCGTTCTCTCTAGGCCCTCATTCATTCTACTTTTGTCCTGAGTTTTCTCACAGTAGATGTTGAGATGTTGTGTCAGCTTACCTACAACTTGCTTTCCCAGCACCTAGCAATTAAGAAAACATACTAAAAGTACAGAAAAAAAAGTAGTAACAAACTTAAGTCAAATGAAAGCAACCACTTTTTTTGCTTGCCGGGACTGAAAGGCTTTTTGGTTTGTAACTTTTGTTGGGAAGTACCTCATCTAAAAACAAGTTAAGGGAAAGAGCAACTTCCTTTTTTTCAATCCTCTCAGCTAAATCTCAGGCCGTGTGCAGAGTGCCCTCCTCATACTGCTATGTGAGCACCTTTGGAGTGCAAAGCCTAATACACACCATACCAATGCCTGTCAGATAGATGGGTCGAACAGATGATTTCCGGCAGGTCCGATCTGATTTCCGATCGTTTTTCTGATGGATTTGCATAGTAGTGATCGGAAATCCGAACGGAAATCCGATCGTGTCTGTCGGAAAGGATCTATCGGCCCATCTATCTGATGGGGAATTGCATGGTGTGCACCAGGCATACGAGAATGAGTATCTTTCAGGTGGTTGTTCCTTGTCAAGTGATTGATTGTAAGTCTCTCCTTGACAAAAGGACTGGAGTAAAGCCAACGGAAATCTGGGAAAAGCAGATAAGAAAAGTAGTATAGGAAAGATGAGTAAGATTGTAAGAAGGAGTGTTTTTCTCTTTCTTGGGGTGGTGAAGCACTTTTGCTGAAAAGTTGTTAAAAGAGGTTGTGTGAGTAAAAGTGAAGGGGAAAGCTGAGATGACATTTTCGTTTGTTAGCAAAGGGAGTGGGGAGTGGCATGTGAAAGAGGAAGTGATGGCCTGGTGATGGTTTGTAATCGTTTTGGAGGAGCTCTGCCTAGTAGAAAGTAAAAGGAGAAGCTTTGATCACCCAACGTGGGGCTCGAACTCACGACCGTGAGATTAAGAGTCTCATGCTCTACCGACTGAGCTAGCCGGGCTTGCTTGCTTGAGCTGAAATGTCAAAAATTGCAAAATGGCGCCAGCCTCACCTTTGCCATCCGCACAGAAGAAGGCAATCTTGTATGGCCTGATTTGGCTGGCCACGTTTTTCAGCACCGAGCAACAGGGCAAGGCATTGGTGGTTCAGTGGTAGAATTCTCGCCTGCCACGCGGGAGGCCTGGGTTTGATTCCCGGCCAATGCAAATGCTAGGATTTTGGCACACCTCCACACTTTGCACTTCTCAAGCTTAAGACATCTCTGCAGGCCAGAAGCCATTTAAGGACATTTGCAAGAGTCACCGTGGCACTTGGCCACAGTGCTGGCTGACAGTCGAGAAGAGGGACCCTAGTACCCAGCAAACATGACTCTAAGACACACAAGTTAAAGCAGCCTTGGGACACTTGCGTGCCCAAAGGCCTTGCATGTCTTCTAGCAGTGCCAGTGACGTGCAGCATCTCTCCCTCTCCAGTACTCACCTATTAGGCTTCTTTTTAACTGTCTAGAAAAGCCTCGGAAATGCCAAGTCAGCAGCATCTGCTCATCTGGTGTTGTTTTACAACTTTTTGCCTTGTTGTCTTTGCACTCTACTCAGGGCCTTGCTCAAATTTGGAGCGTTCTCTCTAGGCCCTCATTCATTCTACTTTTGTCCTGAGTTTTCTCACAGTAGATGTTGAGATGTTGTGTCAGCTTACCTACAACTTGCTTTCCCAGCACCTAGCAATTAAGAAAACATACTAAAAGTACAGAAAAAAAAGTAGTAACAAACTTAAGTCAAATGAAAGCAACCACTTTTTTTGCTTGCCGGGACTGAAAGGCTTTTTGGTTTGTAACTTTCGTTGGGAAGTACCTCATCTAAAAACAAGTTAAGGGAAAGAGCAACTTCCTTTTTTTCAATCCTCTCAGCTAAATCTCTGGCCGTGTGCAGAGTGCCCTCCTCATACTGCTATGTGAGCAACTTTGGAGTGCAAAGCCTAATACACACCATACCAATGCCTGTCAGATAGATGGGTCGAACAGATGATTTCCGGCAGGTCCGATCTGATTTCCGATCGTTTTTCTGATTGATTTGCATAGTAGTGATCGGAAATCCGAACGGAAATCCGATCGTGTCTGTCGGAAAGGATCTATCGGCCCATCTATCTGATGGGGAATTGCATGGTGTGCACCAGGCATACGAGAATGAGTATCTTTCAGGTGGTTGTTCCTTGTCAAGTGATTGATTGTAAGTCTCTCCTTGACAAAAGGACTGGAGTAAAGCCAACGGAAATCTGGGAAAAGCAGATAAGAAAAGTAGTATAGGAAAGATGAGTAAGATTGTAAGAAGGAGTGTTTTTCTCTTTCTTGGGGTGGTGAAGCACTTTTGCTGAAAAGTTGTTAAAAGAGGTTGTGTGAGTAAAAGTGAAGGGGAAAGCTGAGATGACATTTTCGTTTGTTAGCAAAGGGAGTGGGGAGTGGCATGTGAAAGAGGAAGTGATGGCCTGGTGATGGTTTGTAATCGTTTTGGAGGAGCTCTGCCTAGTAGAAAGTAAAAGGAGAAGCTGTGATCGCCCAACGTGGGGCTCGAACCCACGACCCTGAGATTAAGAGTCTCATGCTCTACCGACTGAGCTAGCCGGGCTTGCTTGCTTGAGCTGAAATGTCAAAAATTGCAAAATGGCGCCAGCCTCACCTTTGCCATCCGCACAGAAGAAGGCAATCTTGTATGGCCTGATTTGGCTGGCCACGTTTTTCAGCACTGAGCAACAGGGCAAGGCATTGGTGGTTCAGTGGTAGAATTCTCGCCTGCCACGCGGGAGGCCCGGGTTCGATTCCCGGCCAATGCAAATGCTAGGATTTTGGCACACCTCCACACTTTGCACTTCTCAAGCTTAAGACATCTCTGCAGGCCAGAAGCCATTTAAGGACATTTGCAAGAGTCACCGTGGCACTTGGCCACAGTGCTGGCTGACAGTCGAGAAGAGGGACCCTAGTACCCAGCAAACATGACTCTAAGACACACAAGTTAAAGCAGCCTTGGGACACTTGCGTGCCCAAAGGCCTTGCATGTCTTCTAGCAGTGCCAGTGACGTGCAGCATCTCTCCCTCTCCAGTACTCACCTATTAGGCTTCTTTTTAACTGTCTAGAAAAGCCTCGGAAATGCCAAGTCAGCAGCATCTGCTCATCTGGTGTTGTTTTACAACTTTTTGCCTTGTTGTCTTTGCACTCTACTCAGGGCCTTGCTCAAATTTGGAGCGTTCTCTCTAGGCCCTCATTCATTCTACTTTTGTCCTGAGTTTTCTCACAGTAGATGTTGAGATGTTGTGTCAGCTTACCTACAACTTGCTTTCCCAGCACCTAGCAATTAAGAAAACATACTAAAAGTACAGAAAAAAAAGTAGTAACAAACTTAAGTCAAATGAAAGCAACCACTTTTTTTGCTTGCCGGGACTGAAAGGCTTTTTGGTTTGTAACTTTTGTTGGGAAGTACCTCATCTAAAAACAAGTTAAGGGAAAGAGCAACTTCCTTTTTTTCAATCCTCTCAGCTAAATCTCAGGCCGTGTGCAGAGTGCCCTCCTCATACTGCTATGTGAGCACCTTTGGAGTGCAAAGCCTAATACACACCATACCAATGCCTGTCAGATAGATGGGTCGAACAGATGATTTCCGGCAGGTCCGATCTGATTTCCGATCGTTTTTCTGATGGATTTGCATAGTAGTGATCGGAAATCCGAACGGAAATCCGATCGTGTCTGTCGGAAAGGATCTATCGGCCCATCTATCTGATGGGGAATTGCATGGTGTGCACCAGGCATACGAGAATGAGTATCTTTCAGGTGGTTGCTCCTTGTCAAGTGATTGATTGTAAGTCTCTCCTTGACAAAAGGACTGGAGTAAAGCCAACGGAAATCTGGGAAAAGCAGATAAGAAAAGTAGTATAGGAAAGATGAGTAAGATTGTAAGAAGGAGTGTTTTTCTCTTTCTTGGGGTGGTGAAGCACTTTTGCTGAAAAGTTGTTAAAAGAGGTTGTGTGAGTAAAAGTGAAGGGGAAAGCTGAGATGACATTTTCGTTTGTTAGCAAAGGGAGTGGGGAGTGGCATGTGAAAGAGGAAGTGATGGCCTGGTGATGGTTTGTAATCGTTTTGGAGGAGCTCTGCCTAGTAGAAAGTAAAAGGAGAAGCTTTGATCGCCCAACGTGGGGCTCGAACCCACGACCCTGAGATTAAGAGTCTCATGCTCTACCGACTGAGCTAGCCGGGCTTGCTTGCTTGAGCTGAAATGTCAAAAATTGCAAAATGGCGCCAGCCTCACCTTTGCCATCCGCGCAGAAGAAGGCAATCTTGTATGGCCTGATTTGGCTGGCCACGTTTTTCAGCACCGAGCAACAGGGCAAGGCATTGGTGGTTCAGTGGTAGAATTCTCGCCTGCCACGCGGGAGGCCTGGGTTTGATTCCCGGCCAATGCAAATGCTAGGATTTTGGCACACCTCCACACTTTGCACTTCTCAAGCTTAAGACATCTCTGCAGGCCAGAAGCCATTTAAGGACATTTGCAAGAGTCACCGTGGCACTTGGCCACAGTGCTGGCTGACAGTCGAGAAGAGGGACCCTAGTACCCAGCAAACATGACTCTAAGACACACAAGTTAAAGCAGCCTTGGGACACTTGCGTGCCCAAAGGCCTTGCATGTCTTCTAGCAGTGCCAGTGACGTGCAGCATCTCTCCCTCTCCAGTACTCACCTATTAGGCTTCTTTTTAACTGTCTAGAAAAGCCTCGGAAATGCCAAGTCAGCAGCATCTGCTCATCTGGTGTTGTTTTACAACTTTTTGCCTTGTTGTCTTTGCACTCTACTCAGGGCCTTGCTCAAATTTGGAGCGTTCTCTCTAGGCCCTCATTCATTCTACTTTTGTCCTGAGTTTTCTCACAGTAGATGTTGAGATGTTGTGTCAGCTTACCTACAACTTGCTTTCCCAGCACCTAGCAATTAAGAAAACATACTAAAAGTACAGAAAAAAAAGTAGTAACAAACTTAAGTCAAATGAAAGCAACCACTTTTTTTGCTTGCCGGGACTGAAAGGCTTTTTGGTTTGTAACTTTCGTTGGGAAGTACCTCATCTAAAAACAAGTTAAGGGAAAGAGCAACTTCCTTTTTTTCAATCCTCTCAGCTAAATCTCTGGCCGTGTGCAGAGTGCCCTCCTCATACTGCTATGTGAGCAACTTTGGAGTGCAAAGCCTAATACACACCATACCAATGCCTGTCAGATAGATGGGTCGAACAGATGATTTCCGGCAGGTCCGATCTGATTTCCGATCGTTTTTCTGATTGATTTGCATAGTAGTGATCGGAAATCCGAACGGAAATCCGATCGTGTCTGTCGGAAAGGATCTATCGGCCCATCTATCTGATGGGGAATTGCATGGTGTGCACCAGGCATACGAGAATGAGTATCTTTCAGGTGGTTGTTCCTTGTCAAGTGATTGATTGTAAGTCTCTCCTTGACAAAAGGACTGGAGTAAAGCCAACGGAAATCTGGGAAAAGCAGATAAGAAAAGTAGTATAGGAAAGATGAGTAAGATTGTAAGAAGGAGTGTTTTTCTCTTTCTTGGGGTGGTGAAGCACTTTTGCTGAAAAGTTGTTAAAAGAGGTTGTGTGAGTAAAAGTGAAGGGGAAAGCTGAGATGACATTTTCGTTTGTTAGCAAAGGGAGTGGGGAGTGGCATGTGAAAGAGGAAGTGATGGCCTGGTGATGGTTTGTAATCGTTTTGGAGGAGCTCTGCCTAGTAGAAAGTAAAAGGAGAAGCTGTGATCGCCCAACGTGGGGCTCGAACCCACAACCCTGAGATTAAGAGTCTCATGCTCTACCGACTGAGCTAGCCGGGCTTGCTTGCTTGAGCTGAAATGTCAAAAATTGCAAAATGGCGCCAGCCTCACCTTTGCCATCCGCACAGAAGAAGGCAATCTTGTATGGCCTGATTTGGCTGGCCACGTTTTTCAGCACTGAGCAACAGGGCAAGGCATTGGTGGTTCAGTGGTAGAATTCTCGCCTGCCACGCGGGAGGCCCGGGTTCGATTCCCGGCCAATGCAAATGCTAGGATTTTGGCACACCTCCACACTTTGCACTTCTCAAGCTTAAGACATCTCTGCAGGCCAGAAGCCATTTAAGGACATTTGCAAGAGTCACCGTGGCACTTGGCCACAGTGCTGGCTGACAGTCGAGAAGAGGGACCCTAGTACCCAGCAAACATGACTCTAAGACACACAAGTTAAAGCAGCCTTGGGACACTTGCGTGCCCAAAGGCCTTGCATGTCTTCTAGCAGTGCCAGTGACGTGCAGCATCTCTCCCTCTCCAGTACTCACCTATTAGGCTTCTTTTTAACTGTCTAGAAAAGCCTCGGAAATGCCAAGTCAGCAGCATCTGCTCATCTGGTGTTGTTTTACAACTTTTTGCCTTGTTGTCTTTGCACTCTACTCAGGGCCTTGCTCAAATTTGGAGCGTTCTCTCTAGGCCCTCATTCATTCTACTTTTGTCCTGAGTTTTCTCACAGTAGATGTTGAGATGTTGTGTCAGCTTACCTACAACTTGCTTTCCCAGCACCTAGCAATTAAGAAAACATACTAAAAGTACAGAAAAAAAAGTAGTAACAAACTTAAGTCAAATGAAAGCAACCACTTTTTTTGCTTGCCGGGACTGAAAGGCTTTTTGGTTTGTAACTTTTGTTGGGAAGTACCTCATCTAAAAACAAGTTAAGGGAAAGAGCAACTTCCTTTTTTTCAATCCTCTCAGCTAAATCTCAGGCCGTGTGCAGAGTGCCCTCCTCATACTGCTATGTGAGCACCTTTGGAGTGCAAAGCCTAATACACACCATACCAATGCCTGTCAGATAGATGGGTCGAACAGATGATTTCCGGCAGGTCCGATCTGATTTCCGATCGTTTTTCTGATGGATTTGCATAGTAGTGATCGGAAATCCGAACGGAAATCCGATCGTGTCTGTCGGAAAGGATCTATCGGCCCATCTATCTGATGGGGAATTGCATGGTGTGCACCAGGCATACGAGAATGAGTATCTTTCAGGTGGTTGTTCCTTGTCAAGTGATTGATTGTAAGTCTCTCCTTGACAAAAGGACTGGAGTAAAGCCAACGGAAATCTGGGAAAAGCAGATAAGAAAAGTAGTATAGGAAAGATGAGTAAGATTGTAAGAAGGAGTGTTTTTCTCTTTCTTGGGGTGGTGAAGCACTTTTGCTGAAAAGTTGTTAAAAGAGGTTGTGTGAGTAAAAGTGAAGGGGAAAGCTGAGATGACATTTTCGTTTGTTAGCAAAGGGAGTGGGGAGTGGCATGTGAAAGAGGAAGTGATGGCCTGGTGATGGTTTGTAATCGTTTTGGAGGAGTTCTGCCTAGTAGAAAGTAAAAGGAGAAGCTTTGATCGCCCAACGTGGGGCTCGAACCCACGACCCTGAGATTAAGAGTCTCATGCTCTACCGACTGAGCTAGCCGGGCTTGCTTGCTTGCGCTGAAATGTCAAAAATTGCAAAATGGCGCCAGCCTCACCTTTGCCATCCGCACAGAAGAAGGCAATCTTGTATGGCCTGATTTGGCTGGCCACGTTTTTCAGCACCGAGCAACAGGGCAAGGCATTGGTGGTTCAGTGGTAGAATTCTCGCCTGCCATGTGGGAGGCCCGGGTTTGATTCCCGGCCAATGCAAATGCTAGGATTTTGGCACACCTCCACACTTTGCACTTCTCAAGCTTAAGACATCTCTGCAGGCCAGAAGCCATTTAAGGACATTTGCAAGAGTCACCGTGGCACTTGGCCACAGTGCTGGCTGACAGTCGAGAAGAGGGACCCTAGTACCCAGCAAACATGACTCTAAGACACACAAGTTAAAGCAGCCTTGGGACACTTGCGTGCCCAAAGGCCTTGCATGTCTTCTAGCAGTGCCAGTGACGTGCAGCATCTCTCCCTCTCCAGTACTCACCTATTAGGCTTCTTTTTAACTGTCTAGAAAAGCCTCGGAAATGCCAAGTCAGCAGCATCTGCTCATCTGGTGTTGTTTTACAACTTTTTGCCTTGTTGTCTTTGCACTCTACTCAGGGCCTTGCTCAAATTTGGAGCGTTCTCTCTAGGCCCTCATTCATTCTACTTTTGTCCTGAGTTTTCTCACAGTAGATGTTGAGATGTTGTGTCAGCTTACCTACAACTTGCTTTCCCAGCACCTAGCAATTAAGAAAACATACTAAAAGTACAGAAAAAAAAGTAGTAACAAACTTAAGTCAAATGAAAGCAACCACTTTTTTTGCTTGCCGGGACTGAAAGGCTTTTTGGTTTGTAACTTTTGTTGGGAAGTACCTCATCTAAAAACAAGTTAAGGGAAAGAGCAACTTCCTTTTTTTCAATCCTCTCAGCTAAATCTCTGGCCGTGTGCAGAGTGCCCTCCTCATACTGCTATGTGAGCAACTTTGGAGTGCAAAGCCTAATACACACCATACCAATGCCTGTCAGATAGATGGGTCGAACAGATGATTTCCGGCAGGTCCGATCTGATTTCCGATCGTTTTTCTGATGGATTTGCATAGTAGTGATCGGAAATCCGAACGGAAATCCGATCGTGTCTGTCGGAAAGGATCTATCGGCCCATCTATCTGATGGGGAATTGCATGGTGTGCACCAGGCATACGAGAATGAGTATCTTTCAGGTGGTTGTTCCTTGTCAAGTGATTGATTGTAAGTCTCTCCTTGACAAAAGGACTGGAGTAAAGCCAACGGAAATCTGGGAAAAGCAGATAAGAAAAGTAGTATAGGAAAGATGAGTAAGATTGTAAGAAGGAGTGTTTTTCTCTTTCTTGGGGTGGTGAAGCACTTTTGCTGAAAAGTTGTTAAAAGAGGTTGTGTGAGTAAAAGTGAAGGGGAAAGCTGAGATGACATTTTCGTTTGTTAGCAAAGGGAGTGGGGAGTGGCATGTGAAAGAGGAAGTGATGGCCTGGTGATGGTTTGTAATCGTTTTGGAGGAGCTCTGCCTAGTAGAAAGTAAAAGGAGAAGCTTTGATCGCCCAACATGGGGCTCGAACCCACGACCCTGAGATTAAGAGTCTCATGCTCTACCGACTGAGCAAGCCGAGCTTGCTTGCTTGAGCTGAAATGTCAAAAATTGCAAAATGGCGCCAGCCTCACCTTTGCCATCCGCACAGAAGAAGGCAATCTTGTATGGCCTGATTTGGCTGGCCACGTTTTTCAGCACCGAGCAACAGGGCAAGGCATTGGTGGTTCAGTGGTAGAATTCTCGCCTGCCACGCGGGAGGCCTGGGTTCGATTCCCGGCCAATGCAAATGCTAGGATTTTGGCACACCTCCTCACTTTGCACTTCTCAAGCTTAAGACATCTCTGCAGGCCAGAAGCCATTTAAGGACATTTGCAAGAGTCACCGTGGCACTTGGCCACAGTGCTGGCTGACAGTCGAGAAGAGGGACCCTAGTACCCAGCAAACATGACTCTAAGACACACAAGTTAAAGCAGCCTTGGGACACTTGCGTGCCCAAAGGCCTTGCATGTCTTCTAGCAGTGCCAGTGACGTGCAGCATCTCTCCCTCTCCAGTACTCACCTATTAGGCTTCTTTTTAACTGTCTAGAAAAGCCTCGGAAATGCCAAGTCAGCAGCATCTGCTCATCTGGTGTTGTTTTACAACTTTTTGCCTTGTTGTCTTTGCACTCTACTCAGGGCCTTGCTCAAATTTGTAGCGTTCTCTCTAGGCCCTCATTCATTCTACTTTTGTCCTGAGTTTTCTCACAGTAGATGTTGAGATGTTGTGTCAGCTTACCTACAACTTGCTTTCCCAGCACCTAGCAATTAAGAAAACATACTAAAAGTACAGAAAAAAAAAGTAGTAACAAACTTAAGTCAAATGAAAGCAACCACTTTTTTTGCTTGCCGGGACTGAAAGGCTTTTTGGTTTGTAACTTTTGTTGGGAAGTACCTCATCTAAAAACAAGTTAAGGGAAAGAGCAACTTCCTTTTTTTCAATCCTCTCAGCTAAATCTCAGGCCGTGTGCAGAGTGCCCTCCTCATACTGCTATGTGAGCACCTTTGGAGTGCAAAGCCTAATACACACCATACCAATGCCTGTCAGATAGATGGGTCGAACAGATGATTTCCGGCAGGTCCGATCTGATTTCCGATCGTTTTTCTGATGGATTTGCATAGTAGTGATCGGAAATCCGAACGGAAATCCGATCGTGTCTGTCGGAAAGGATCTATCGGCCCATCTATCTGATGGGGAATTGCATGGTGTGCACCAGGCATACGAGAATGAGTATCTTTCAGGTGGTTGTTCCTTGTCAAGTGATTGATTGTAAGTCTCTCCTTGACAAAAGGACTGGAGTAAAGCCAACGGAAATCTGGGAAAAGCAGATAAGAAAAGTAGTATAGGAAAGATGAGTAAGATTGTAAGAAGGAGTGTTTTTCTCTTTCTTGGGGTGGTGAAGCACTTTTGCTGAAAAGTTGTTAAAAGAGGTTGTGTGAGTAAAAGTGAAGGGGAAAGCTGAGATGACATTTTCGTTTGTTAGCAAAGGGAGTGGGGAGTGGCATGTGAAAGAGGAAGTGATGGCCTGGTGATGGTTTGTAATCGTTTTGGAGGAGCTCTGCCTAGTAGAAAGTAAAAGGAGAAGCTTTGATCGCCCAACGTGGGGCTCGAACCCACGACCCTGAGATTAAGAGTCTCATGCTCTACCGACTGAGCTAGCCGGGCTTGCTTGCTTGAGCTGAAATGTCAAAAATTGCAAAATGGCGCCAGCCTCACCTTTGCCATCCGCACAGAAGAAGGCAATCTTGTATGGCCTGATTTGGCTGGCCACGTTTTTCAGCACCGAGCAACAGGGCAAGGCATTGGTGGTTCAGTGGTAGAATTCTCGCCTGCCATGCGGGAGTCCCGGGTTCGATTCCCGGCCAATGCAAATGCTAGGATTTTGGCACACCTCCACACTTTGCACTTCTCAAGCTTAAGACATCTCTGCAGGCCAGAAGCCATTTAAGGACATTTGCAAGAGTCACCGTGGCACTTGGCCACAGTGCTGGCTGACAGTTGAGAAGAGGGACCCTAGTACCCAGCAAACATGACTCTAAGACACACAAGTTAAAGCAGCCTTGGGACACTTGCGTGCCCAAAGGCCTTGCATGTCTTCTAGCAGTGCCAGTGACGTGCAGCATCTCTCCCTCTCCAGTACTCACCTATTAGGCTTCTTTTTAACTGTCTAGAAAAGCCTCGGAAATGCCAAGTCTGCAGCATCTGCTCATCTGGTGTTGTTTTACAACTTTTTGCCTTGTTGTCTTTGCACTCTACTCAGGGCCTTGCTCAAATTTGGAGCGTTCTCTCTAGGCCCTCATTCATTCTACTTTTGTCCTGAGTTTTCTCACAGTAGATGTTGAGATGTTGTGTCAGCTTACCTACAACTTGCTTTCCCAGCACCTAGCAATTAAGAAAACATACTAAAAGTACAGAAAAAAAAGTAGTAACAAACTTAAGTCAAATGAAAGCAACCACTTTTTTTGCTTGCCGGGACTGAAAGGCTTTTTGGTTTGTAACTTTTGTTGGGAAGTACCTCATCTAAAAACAAGTTAAGGGAAAGAGCAACTTCCTTTTTTTCAATCCTCTCAGCTAAATCTCTGGCCGTGTGCAGAGTGCCCTCCTCATACTGCTATGTGAGCACCTTTGGAGTGCAAAGCCTAATACACACCATACCAATGCCTGTCAGATAGATGGGTCGAACAGATGATTTCCGGCAGGTCCGATCTGATTTCCGATCGTTTTTCTGATGGATTTGCATAGTAGTGATCGGAAATCCGAACGGAAATCCGATCGTGTCTGTCGGAAAGGATCTATCGGCCCATCTATCTGATGGGGAATTGCATGGTGTGCACCAGGCATACGAGAATGAGTATCTTTCAGGTGGTTGTTCCTTGTCAAGTGATTGATTGTAAGTCTCTCCTTGACAAAAGGACTGGAGTAAAGCCAACGGAAATCTGGGAAAAGCAGATAAGAAAAGTAGTATAGGAAAGATGAGTAAGATTGTAAGAAGGAGTGTTTTTCTCTTTCTTGGGGTGGTGAATAGTGTTGGGCGAACATCTAGATGTTCGGGTTCGGGCCGAACAGGCCGAACATGGCCGCGATGTTCGGGTGTTCGACCCGAACTCCGAACATAATGGAAGTCAATGGGGACCCGAACTTTTGTGGTTTGTAAAGCCTCCTTGCATGCTACATACCCCAAATTTACAGGGTATGTGCACCTTGGGAGTGGGTACAAGAGGAAAAAAAAATTAGCAAAAAGAGCTTATAGTTTTTGAGAAAATCGATTTTAAAGTTTCAAAGGGAAAACTGTCTTTTAAATGCGGGAAATGTCTGTTTTCTTTGCACAGGTAACATGTTTTTTGTCGGCATGCAGTCATAAATGTAATACATATAAGAGGTTCCAGGAAAAGGGACCGGTAACGCTAACCCAGCAGCAGCACACGTGATGGAACAGGAGGAGGGTGGCGCAGGAGGAGAAGAAGGCCACGCTTTGTGAGACACAACAACCCCGGCCTTGCATGAGGGCAAGAAGCGTGCGGATAGCAGGCTTTGTACCGCCATGCAGTCATAAATGTTATAAAGATAAGTGGTTCAATAAACAGGGACCACGCGGCAACGCTAACCCAGCAGCAGCAGACGTGATGGAACAGGAGCAGGCGCAGGAGGAGAAGGCCACGCTTTGTGAGACACAACAACCCAGGCCTTGCATGAGGGCAAGAAGCGTGCGGATAGCATGCTTTGTACCGCCATGCAGTCATAAATGTAATAAAGATAAGTGGTTCAATAAACAGGGACCACGCGGCAACGCTAACCCAGCAGCAGCAGACGTGATGGAACAGGAGGAGGCGCAGGAGGAGAAGGCCATGCTTTGTGAGACACAACAACCCAGGCCTTGCATGAGGGCAAGAAGCGTGCGGATAGCATGCTTTGTACCGCCATGCAGTCATAAATGTAATAAAGATAAGTGGTTCAATAAACAGGGACCACGCGGCAACGCTAACCCAGCAGCAGCAGACGTGATGGAACAGGAGCAGGCGCAGGAGGAGAAGGCCACGCTTTGTGAGACACAACAACCCAGGCCTTGCATGAGGGCAAGAAGCGTGCGGATAGCATGCTTTGTACCGCCATGCAGTCATAAATGTAATAAAGATAAGTGGTTCAATAAACAGGGACCACGCGGCAACGCTAACCCAGCAGCAGCAGACGTGATGGAACAGGAGGAGGCGCAGGAGGAGAAGGCCACGCTTTGTGAGACACAACAACCCAGGCCTTGCATGAGGGCAAGAAGCGTGCGGATAGCATGCTTTGTACCGCCATGCAGTCATAAATGTAATAAAGATAAGTGGTTCAATAAACAGGGACCACGCGGCAACGCTAACCCAGCAGCAGCAGACGTGATGGAACAGGAGCAGGCGCAGGAGGAGAAGGCCACGCTTTGTGAGACACAACAACCCAGGCCTTGCATGAGGGCAAGAAGCGTGCGGATAGCATGCTTTGTACCGCCATGCAGTCATAAATGTAATAAAGATAAGTGGTTCAATAAACAGGGACCACGCGGCAACGCTAACCCAGCAGCAGCAGACGTGATGGAACAGGAGGAGGCGCAGGAGGAGAAGGCCACGCTTTGTGAGACACAACAACCCAGGCCTTGCATGAGGGCAAGAAGCGTGCGGATAGCATGCTTTGTACCGCCATGCAGTCATAAATGTAATAAAGATAAGTGGTTCAATAAACAGGGACCACGCGGCAACGCTAACCCAGCAGCAGCAGACGTGATGGAACAGGAGCAGGCGCAGGAGGAGAAGGCCACGCTTTGTGAGACACAACAACCCAGGCCTTGCATGAGGGCAAGAAGCGTGCGGATAGCATGCTTTGTACCGCCATGCAGTCATAAATGTAATAAAGATAAGTGGTTCAATAAACAGGGACCACGCGGCAACGCTAACCCAGCAGCAGCAGACGTGATGGAACAGGAGCAGGCGCAGGAGGAGAAGGCCACGCTTTGTGAGACACAACAACCCAGGCCTTGCATGTGGACAAAAAGCGTGCGGATATAGCAGCAATGCTTTTTGCCGCCATGCAGTCATAAATGTAATACAGATGAGAGGTTCAATAAACAGGGCCCGGAAACGCAACACCATCCCAGATGTTCATTGGTCATGTTACTTGGTTGGGGTCCTGGAGTGTTGCGTAGTCATTTCCAATCCAGGATTGATTCATTTTAATTTGAGTCAGACGGTCTGCATTTTCTGTAGAGAGGCGGATACGCCGATCTGTGACGATGCCTCCGGCAGCACTGAAACAGCGTTCCGACATAACGCTGGCTGCCGGGCAAGCCAGCACCTCTATTGCGTACATTGCCAGTTCGTGCCAGGTGTCTAGCTTCGATACCCAATAGTTGAAGGGTGCAGATGGATGGTTCGACACAGCTACGCCATCTGACATGTAGTCCTTGACCATCTTCTCCAGGCGATCGGTGTTGGAGGTGGATCTGCACGCTTGCTGTTCAGTGGGCTGCGGCTGCATGGGTGTCAGAAAATTTTCCCACTCCAAGGACACTGCCGATACCATTCCCTTTTGGGTACTAGCTGCGGCTTGCGTTGTTTGCTGCCCTCCTGGTCGTCCTGGGTTTGCGGAAGTCAGTCTGTCTGCGTACAACTGGCTAGAGGAGGGGGAGGATGTCAATCTCCTCTCTAAAGTCTCCACAAGGGCCTGCTGGTATTCTTCCATTTTGACCTGTCTGACTCTTTCTTCAAGCAGTTTTGGAACATTGTGTTTGTACCGTGGATCCAGAAGGGTATAAACCCAGTAATTGGTGTTGTCCAGAATGCGCACAATGCGTGGGTCACGTTCAATGCAGTCTAGCATGAATTGAGCCATGTGTGCCAGAGTCCTACCAGAATCCTCATCATCCTCTTGTGAGCGTTGTGATAGTTGTTGTGATGCATCATAGTCGTCACCTTCCTCCTGGTCTGCTTCTGCTGACCATTCGCGTTGAATTGTGGAAGTCCAACGTGCACCGCTCTGGCCCTCGTCAGTGGTGGCATGAAATTCCTGCTCCAACTCCAGCTGTTCCTCCTCCTCTTCTTCGTCATAGCTGCTGGGGCCAGCGTTCCCTGAGGCGGATGGCCTGATGTTGGTACCATCACGCTGATCGTTTTCTCCTTCAGATTCCCCCAGTTGCATCATGACAGCTGTTTCCTTGATTTTTAACATCGACCTCTTCAGTAAACACAGCAGTGGTATGGTAATGCTGACTGAAGAGTTGTCACTGCTCACAAGCAACGTGGATTGCTCAAAATTTTGGAGGACTTGGCAGAGGTCCAACATGTTGGCCCAATCGGATCCACAGAAGCTTGGCAGCTGGCCGGATGCGCCTCGGTACTGCGCCGTCATGTACTGGACCACTGCACTCTTCTGCTCGCAAAAGCGGGCTAGCATGTGCAGCGTAGAATTCCAGCGCGTAGGGACATCACACAGCAAGCGATGGTGGGGGAGATTGAAGCGCTCCTGCATCTTGGCGAGTGCCCCCGAAGCAGTACTGGAATTTCTACAATGTTTGGACACTCGACGCACCTTCAACAGCAGATCGGGCACGCCTGGGTATGTCCTCAGGAACCGCTGAACTACTAGGTTCATCACGTGCGCCAGGCAAGGGATGTGTGTCAGCTTAGCCAACCTTAAAGCGCGAATGAGATTACTCCCATTATCACACACAACCATGCCCGGTTTCAGGTCCAGCGGTGCCAGCCACAAATCCGTCTGTTCCTTTATTCCCCTCCAAATTTCCTCCCCTGTGTGCTGCTTATCCCCAAGGCAGATTAGCTTCAGCAACGCTTGCTGACGCATGCCAACAGCTGTGCTGCACTGCTTCCACGATCCTACTGCTGCTGGGTTAGCGTTTCCGGATGAGGTACAGCTTTGAGATGCGTTGGAGGAGAAGGAGTCAGAGAGGTAGGTGCTGCTGTTATCCAGTGGGAGGGACGGCGGTGCAGCTGTTTGTGGCGTGGGCAACACCCGTGCCGTAGCAGGTGAGGAATCGCTGCCAGGCTCCACAAGGTTCACCCAGTGCGCGGTAAGGGAGATGTATCGACCCTGGCCGAACGCACTCGTCCAGGTGTCAGTGGTGAGGTGAACCTTGCAGGCAACGGCATTCTTCAAGCTTCGGGTTATTTTGCTGACCACGTGCTCATGCAACTCAGGCACTGCAGAGCGCGCAAAGTGGTAGCGGCTGGGAACCACGTAACGTGGGATGGCCACTGACATCATGCCCTTGAAGCTGTTTGTCTCCACCAATCGATATGGCAGCATTTCGCAGGCCAGAAGCTTGGCTATGCTGGCTGTTACTGCCACGGCCCGGGGGTCATTTGCTGGCAATTTCCTCTTGCGCTCAAACATCTCCGACACAGACAACTGAACCGTAGCGCTGCACACGGAAGGGCTGTTGGTTGTTGTGTTTGATGAACACTGGGAGACCTCAAGAGCACTACTCCGGAAAGTGACAGTGTCAGCGTCGTCTGATGTTTGTGAATGTTGTGAACCACGCAATGGCTGGGCTACTGCTGCTGCTGAGGCGGGTCTGGTGGTGAGTCTGGTGAACCCAAGGGAGGCAGTGTTGTTTCTGGTACCCTGTCCTGACGCGTTTGCCCAAAGAGTGGGATGTTTGGATAGCATGTGACGGCTCATGCTGGTGGTGGAGAGGTTGTTAATATTTTTCCCCCTGCTCAGGCGGGTCTTGCACACCTTGCAAATCGCCATGGTAACATCCTCAGTGCAGTCTTCAAAGAAAGCCCAGACTTTGGAGCACCTGCCTCCTTGCTGGCGATTTCTGTTTGCTCCTCTTTTGCCTCTCACTTGAACTTCCACGCTTGTGGTGCCTGAAATTGCGCGCCGCCTACCTTGTGGCACAAGGCGAACTCGTGCAGCAGTGTGTTCTTCAACAGACTCATCTGTGCTGCTGCTACGACGGCGATGTTCTCGTTCACAAACAAAATCTGGGTCTCTGTCCACATTGTCCATACCCTCCTCTTCCATCTCCTCAAACTCGTCATATGTCATTGTGGGCCACCGCCGTGGAGTAGAGCTCCCCACAACAACCTCTGCGCAGCACACTCCAACGTCGTCTTCCAGATCTTGTCGGCCGACCTCCTGCAATTGCAACCCCTCCTGCCCAAATTGCTCTGGGATTTGGGTTTCCGAGTCCTCTTCGGACTCGCCTTGTATTTCAGTGCGCGGTGCATTTCCCACAGTTAACGGTTGTGAATCCAGGCACAACATTTCTGGCTGTTCCTCCATTGACCTTTGAAAGGTGGAAGTTTGTTGGGCTGGGAATAGCTCCTGCGAATACCCCATTGTGTCCTGAGGTAATTCATCGGACTGGTTATCTGGCAGTTGTGTGCGTGGTGTCGCTGCCGGTTGTGTCAGCTTTGTGCCCACTGGCTCCTTGTAACTGGCTGAGGACTCGGACCTCGTGCGTGATGTGCTGGTGCTGCTTAACCCACTGCTGGACGCTTGAGAGGTCATCCAAGTAATTATCTGGTCCTGTTCTTTTGGATTTGTGAGGGTTGTTGTCCTGGACAACATGGGCGGTATTGAGTGGGTTTTCTTGGGTGCTCCCCTGTGGCCTGTACGTGAACCGTCAGGGGAAACACCTCTTCCCTTGCCCCTCCCTCTTTCACCGGATTTCTTCCTCATTTCACTTATCCTTACAGTACACGCTGACTGGCAGCAGTACAGTGGCAGTACAGAAATGCTATACAGTACCACTATTCCCAGCAGCGACACAGAGCACAATGCTATACAGTGACGGGTGAGCGGTGTACCACTATTCCCAGCAGCGACACAGAGCACAATGCTATACAGTGACGGGTGAGCGGTGTACCACTATTCCCAGCAGCGACACAGAGCACAATGCTATACAGTGGCGAACGAGCGGTGTACCACTATCCCCAGCAGACACAGAACAGTACACAGAATGCTATATAGTGTGGCTGAACGAGCGGTGTACCACTATTCCCAGCAGACACAGAACAGTACACAGAATGCTATATAGTGTGGCTGAACGAGCGGTGTACTACTGTTCCCAGCAGACACAGAACAGTACACAGAATGCTATATAGTGTGGCTGAACGAGCGGTGTACTACTGTTCCCAGCAGACACAGAACAGTACACAGAATGCTATATAGTGTGGCTGAACGAGCGGTGTACTACTGTTCCCAGCAGACACAGAACAGTACACAGAATGCTATATAGTGTGGCTGAACGAGCGGTGTACCACTGTTCCCAGCAGACACAGAACAGTACACAGAATGCTATATAGTGTGGCTGAACGAGCGGTGTACCACTGTTCCCAGCAGACACAGAACAGTACACAGAATGCTATATAGTGTGGCTGAACGAGCGGTGTACCACTATTCCCAGCAGACACAGAACAGTACACAGAATGCTATATAGTGTGGCTGAACGAGCGGTGTACTACTGTTCCCAGCAGACACAGAACAGTACACAGAATGCTATATAGTGTGGCTGAACGAGCGGTGTACTACTGTTCCCAGCAGACACAGAACAGTACACAGAATGCTATATAGTGTGGCTGAACGAGCGGTGTACCACTATTCCCAGCAGACACAGAACAGTACACAGAATGCTATATAGTGTGGCTGAACGAGCGGTGTACTACTGTTCCCAGCAGACACAGAACAGTACACAGAATGCTATATAGTGTGGCTGAACGAGCGGTGTACTACTGTTCCCAGCAGACACAGAACAGTACACAGAATGCTATATAGTGTGGCTGAACGAGCGGTGTACTACTGTTCCCAGCAGACACAGAACAGTACACAGAATGCTATATAGTGTGGCTGAACGAGCGGTGTACTACTGTTCCCAGCAGACACAGAACAGTACACAGAATGCTATATAGTGTGGCTGAACGAGCGGTGTACCACTATTCCCAGCAGACACAGAACAGTACACAGAATGCTATATAGTGTGGCTGAACGAGCGGTGTACTACTGTTCCCAGCAGACACAGAACAGTACACAGAATGCTATATAGTGTGGCTGAACGAGCGGTGTACTACTGTTCCCAGCAGACACAGAACAGTACACAGAATGCTATATAGTGTGGCTGAACGAGCGGTGTACTACTGTTCCCAGCAGACACAGAACAGTACACAGAATGCTATATAGTGTGGCTGAACGAGCGGTGTACCACTGTTCCCAGCAGACACAGAACAGTACACAGAATGCTATATAGTGTGGCTGAACGAGCGGTGTACCACTGTTCCCAGCAGACACAGAACAGTACACAGAATGCTATATAGTGTGGCTGAACGAGCGGTGTACTACTGTTCCCAGCAGTGACACACAATGACTGGGGGGGACCCTGGCTAGCGTGGCTGGAGCGCGAACTACCCTGCCTGCCTACCCAAAGCTAAACCCACAGACAAATGGCGGAGATATGACGTGGTTCGGGTATTTATTTACCCGAACCACGTGACAGTTCGGCCAATCAGAGCGCGTTCGGGTCCGAACCACGTGACCCGTTCGGCCAATCACAGCGCTAGCCGAACGTTCGGGGAACGTTCGGCCATGCGCTCTTAGTTCGGCCATATGGCCGAACGGTTTGGCCGAGCACCGTCAGGTGTTCGGCCGAACTCGAACATCACCCGAACAGGGTGATGTTCTGCAGAACCCGAACAGTGGCGAACACTGTTCGCCCAACACTAGTGGTGAAGCACTTTTGCTGAAAAGTTGTTAAAAGAGGTTGTGTGAGTAAAAGTGAAGGGGAAAGCTGAGATGACATTTTCGTTTGTTAGCAAAGGGAGTGGGGAGTGGCATGTGAAAGAGGAAGTGATGGCCTGGTGATGGTTTGTAATCGTTTTGGAGGAGCTCTGCCTAGTAGAAAGTAAAAGGAGAAGCTTTGATCGCCTAACGTGGGGCTTGAACCCACGACCCTGAGATTAAGAGTCTCATGCTCTACCGACTGAGCTAGCCAGGCTTGCTTGCTTGAGCTGAAATGTCAAAAATTGCAAAATGGCGCCAGCCTCACCTTTGCCATCCGCACAGAAGAAGGCAATCTTGTATGGCCTGATTTGGCTGGCCACGTTTTTCAGCACCGAGCAACAGGGCAAGGCATTGGTGGTTCAGTGGTAGAATTCTCGCCTGCCACGCGGGAGGCCCGGGTTCGATTCCCGGCCAATGCAAATGCTAGGATTTTGGCACACCTCCACACTTTGCACTTCTCAAGCTTAAGACATCTCTGCAGGCCAGAAGCCATTTAAGGACATTTGCAAGAGTCACCGTGGCACTTGGCCACAGTGCTGGCTGACAGTCGAGAAGAGGGACCCTAGTACCCAGCAAACATGACTCTAAGACACACAAGTTAAAGCAGCCTTGGGACACTTGCGTGTCCAAAGGCCTTGCATGTCTTCTAGCAGTGCCAGTGACGTGCAGCATCTCTCCCTCTCCAGTACTCACCTATTAGGCTTCTTTTTAACTGTCTAGAAAAGCCTCGGAAATGCCAAGTCAGCAGCATCTGCTCATCTGGTGTTGTTTTACAACTTTTTGCCTTGTTGTCTTTGCACTCTACTCAGGGCCTTGCTCAAATTTGGAGCGTTCTCTCTAGGCCCTCATTCATTCTACTTTTGTCCTGAGTTTTCTCACAGTAGATGTTGAGATGTTGTGTCAGCTTACCTACAACTTGCTTTCCCAGCACCTAGCAATTAAGAAAACATACTAAAAGTACAGAAAAAAAAGTAGTAACAAACTTAAGTCAAATGAAAGCAACCACTTTTTTTGCTTGCCGGGACTGAAAGGCTTTTTGGTTTGTAACTTTTGTTGGGAAGTACCTCATCTAAAAACAAGTTAAGGGAAAGAGCAACTTCCTTTTTTTCAATCCTCTCAGCTAAATCTCAGGCCGTGTGCAGAGTGCCCTCCTCATACTGCTATGTGAGCACCTTTGGAGTGCAAAGCCTAATACACACCATACCAATGCCTGTCAGATAGATGGGTCGAACAGATGATTTCCGGCAGGTCCGATCTGATTTCCGATCGTTTTTCTGATGGATTTGCATAGTAGTGATCGGAAATCCGAACGGAAATCCGATCGTGTCTGTCGGAAAGGATCTATCGGCCCATCTATCTGATGGGGAATTGCATGGTGTGCACCAGGCATACGAGAATGAGTATCTTTCAGGTGGTTGTTCCTTGTCAAGTGATTGATTATAAGTCTCTCCTTGACAAAAGGACTGGAGTAAAGCCAACGGAAATCTGGGAAAAGCAGATAAGAAAAGTAGTATAGGAAAGATGAGTAAGATTGTAAGAAGGAGTGTTTTTCTCTTTCTTGGGGTGGTGAAGCACTTTTGCTGAAAAGTTGTTAAAAGAGGTTGTGTGAGTAAAAGTGAAGGGGAAAGCTGAGATGACATTTTCGTTTGTTAGCAAAGGGAGTGGGGAGTGGCATGTGAAAGAGGAAGTGATGGCCTGGTGATGGTTTGTAATCGTTTTGGAGGAGCTCTGCCTAGTAGAA
>NC_090649.1:41279985-41297485 GCF_040937935.1 Hyperolius riggenbachi | reverse complement strand
AGCCTCACCTTTGCCATCCGCACAGAAGAAGGCAATCTTGTATGGCCTGATTTGGCTGGCCACGTTTTTCAGCACCGAGCAACAGGGCAAGGCATTGGTGGTTCAGTGGTAGAATTCTTGCCTGCCACGCGGGAGGCCCGGGTTCGATTCCCGGCCAATGCAAATGCTAGGCTTTTGGCACACCTCCACACTTTGCACTTCTCAAGCTTAAGACATCTCTGCAGGCCAGAAGCCATTTAAGGACATTTGCAAGAGTCACCGTGGCACTTGGCCACAGTGCTGGCTGACAGTCGAGAAGAGGGACCCTAGTACCCAGCAAACATGACTCTAAGACACACAAGTTAAAGCAGCCTTGGGACACTTGCGTGCCCAAAGGCCTTGCATGTCTTCTAGCAGTGCCAGTGACGTGCAGCATCTCTCCCTCTCCAGTACTCACCTATTAGGCTTCTTTTTAACTGTCTAGAAAAGCCTCGGAAATGCCAAGTCAGCAGCATCTGGTCATCTGGTGTTGTTTTACAACTTTTTGCCTTGTTGTCTTTGCACTCTACTCAGGGCCTTGCTCAAATTTGGAGCGTTCTCTCTAGGCCCTCATTCATTCTACTTTTGTCCTGAGTTTTCTCACAGTAGATGTTGAGATGTTGTGTCAGCTTACCTACAACTTGCTTTCCCAGCACCTAGCAATTAAGAAAACATACTAAAAGTACAGAAAAAAAAGTAGTAACAAACTTAAGTCAAATGAAAGCAACCACTTTTTTTGCTTGCCGGGACTGAAAGGCTTTTTGGTTTGTAACTTTTGTTGGGAAGTACCTCATCTAAAAACAAGTTAAGGGAAAGAGCAACTTCCTTTTTTTCAATCCTCTCAGCTAAATCTCTGGCCGTGTGCAGAGTGCCCTCCTCATACTGCTATGTGAGCAACTTTGGAGTGCAAAGCCTAATACACACCATACCAATGCCTGTCAGATAGATGGGTCGAACAGATGATTTCCGGCAGGTCCGATCTGATTTCCGATCGTTTTTCTGATGGATTTGCATAGTAGTGATCGGAAATCCGAACGGAAATCCGATCGTGTCTGTCGGAAAGGATCTATCGGCCCATCTATCTGATGGGGAATTGCATGGTGTGCACCAGGCATACGAGAATGAGTATCTTTCAGGTGGTTGTTCCTTGTCAAGTGATTGATTGTAAGTCTCTCCTTGACAAAAGGACTGGAGTAAAGCCAACGGAAATCTGGGAAAAGCAGATAAGAAAAGTAGTATAGGAAAGATGAGTAAGATTGTAAGAAGGAGTGTTTTTCTCTTTCTTGGGGTGGTGAAGCACTTTTGCTGAAAAGTTGTTAAAAGAGGTTGTGTGAGTAAAAGTGAAGGGGAAAGCTGAGATGACATTTTCGTTTGTTAGCAAAGGGAGTGGGGAGTGGCATGTGAAAGAGGAAGTGATGGCCTGGTGATGGTTTGTAATCGTTTTGGAGGAGCTCTGCCTAGTAGAAAGTAAAAGGAAAAGCTTTGATCGCCCAACGTGGGGCTCGAACCCACGACCCTGAGATTAAGAGTCTCATGCTCTACCGACTGAGCTAGCCGGGCTTGCTTGCTTGAGCTGAAATGTCAAAAATTGCAAAATGGCGCCAGCCTTACCTTTGCCATCCGCACAGAAGAAGGCAATCTTGTATGGCCTGATTTGGCTGGCCACGTTTTTCAGCACCGAGCAACAGGGCAAGGCATTGGTGGTTCAGTGGTAGAATTCTCGCCTGCCACGCGGGAGGCCCGGGTTTGATTCCCGGCCAATGCAAATGCTAGGATTTTGGCACACCTCCACACTTTGCACTTCTCAAGCTTAAGACATCTCTGCAGGCCAGAAGCCATTTAAGGACATTTGCAAGAGTCACCGTGGCACTTGGCCACAGTGCTGGCTGACAGTCGAGAAGAGGGACCCTAGTACCCAGCAAACATGACTCTAAGACACACAAGTTAAAGCAGCCTTGGGACACTTGCGTGCCCAAAGACCTTGCATGTCTTCTAGCAGTGCCAGTGACGTGCAGCATCTCTCCCTCTCCAGTACTCACCTATTAGGCTTCTTTTTAACTGTCTAGAAAAGCCTCGGAAATGCCAAGTCAGCAGCATCTGGTCATCTGGTGTTGTTTTACAACTTTTTGCCTTGTTGTCTTTGCACTCTACTCAGGGCCTTGCTCAAATTTGGAGCGTTCTCTCTAGGCCCTCATTCATTCTACTTTGGTCCTGAGTTTTCTCACAGTAGATGTTGAGATGTTGTGTCAGCTTACCTACAACTTGCTTCCCCAGCACCTAGCAATTAAGAAAACATACTAAAAGTACAGAAAAAAAAGTAGTAACAAACTTAAGTCAAATGAAAGCAACCACTTTTTTTGCTTGCCGGGACTGAAAGGCTTTTTGGTTTGTAACTTTTGTTGGGAAGTACCTCATCTAAAAACAAGTTAAGGGAAAGAGCAACTTCCTTTTTTTCAATCCTCTCAGCTAAATCTCTGGCCGTGTGCAGAGTGCCCTCCTCATACTGCTATGTGAGCAACTTTGGAGTGCAAAGCCTAATACACACCATACCAATGCCTGTCAGATAGATGGGTCGAACAGATGATTTCCGGCAGGTCCGATCTGATTTCCGATCATTTTTCTGATGGATTTGCATAGTAGTGATCGGAAATCCGAACGGAAATCCGATCGTGTCTGTCGGAAAGGATCTATCGGCCCATCTATCTGATGGGGAATTGCATGGTGTGCACCAGGCATACGAGAATGAGTATCTTTCAGGTGGTTGTTCCTTGTCAAGTGATTGATTGTAAGTCTCTCCTTGACAAAAGGACTGGAGTAAAGCCAACGGAAATCTGGGAAAAGCAGATAAGAAAAGTAGTATAGGAAAGATGAGTAAGATTGTAAGAAGGAGTGTTTTTCTCTTTCTTGGGGTGGTGAAGCACTTTTGCTGAAAAGTTGTTAAAAGAGGTTGTGTGAGTAAAAGTGAAGGGGAAAGCTGAGATGACATTTTCGTTTGTTAGCAAAGGGAGTGGGGAGTGGCATGTGAAAGAGGAAGTGATGGCCTGGTGATGGTTTGTAATCGTTTTGGAGGAGCTCTGCCTAGTAGAAAGTAAAAGGAGAAGCTTTGATCGCCCAACGTGGGGCTCAAACCCACGACCCTGAGATTAAGAGTCTCATGCTCTACCGACTGAGCTAGCCGGGCTTGCTTGCTTGAGCTGAAATGTCAAAAATTGCAAAATGGCGCCAGCCTCACCTTTGCCATCCGCACAGAAGAAGGCAATCTTGTATGGCCTGATTTGGCTGGCCACGTTTTTCAGCACTGAGCAACAGGGCAAGGCATTGGTGGTTCAGTGGTAGAATTCTCGCCTGCCACGCGGGAGGCCCGGGTTCGATTCCTGGCCAATGCAAATGCTAGGATTTTGGCACACCTCCACACTTTGCACTTCTCAAGCTTAAGACATCTCTGCAGGCCAGAAGCCATTTAAGGACATTTGCAAGAGTCACCGTGGCACTTGGCCACAGTGCTGGCTGACAGTCGAGAAGAGGGACACTAGTACCCAGCAAACATGACTCTAAGACACACAAGTTAAAGCAGCCTTGGGACACTTGCGTGCCCAAAGGCCTTGCATGTCTTCTAGCAGTGCCAGTGACGTGCAGCATCTCTCCCTCTCCAGTACTCACCTATTAGGCTTCTTTTTAACTGTCTAGAAAAGCCTCGGAAATGCCAAGTCAGCAGCATCTGCTCATCTGGTGTTGTTTTACAACTTTTTGCCTTGTTGTCTTTGCACTCTACTCAGGGCCTTGCTCAAATTTGGAGCGTTCTCTCTAGGCCCTCATTCATTCTTCTTTTGTCCTGAGTTTTCTCACAGTAGATGTTGAGATGTTGTGTCAGCTTACCTACAACTTGCTTTCCCAGCACCTAGCAATTAAGAAAACATACTAAAAGTACAGAAAAAAAAGTAGTAACAAACTTAAGTCAAATGAAAGCAACCACTTTTTTTGCTTGCCGGGACTGAAAGGCTTTTTGGTTTGTAACTTTTGTTGGGAAGTACCTCATCTAAAAACAAGTTAAGGGAAAGAGCAACTTCCTTTTTTTCAATCCTCTCAGCTAAATCTCAGGCCGTGTGCAGAGTGCCCTCCTCATACTGCTATGTGAGCACCTTTGGAGTGCAAAGCCTAATACACACCATACCAATGCCTGTCAGATAGATGGGTCGAACAGATGATTTCTGGGAGGTCCGATCTGATTTCCGATCGTTTTTCTGATTGATTTGCATAGTAGTGATCGGAAATCCGAACGGAAATCCGATCGTGTCTGTCGGAAAGGATCTATCGGCCCATCTATCTGATGGGGAATTGCATGGTGTGCACCAGGCATACGAGAATGAGTATCTTTCAGGTGGTTGTTCCTTGTCAAGTGATTGATTGTAAGTCTTTCCTTGACAAAAGGACTGGAGTAAAGCCAATGGAAATCTGGGAAAAGCAGATAAGAAAAGTAGTATAGGAAAGATGAGTAAGATTGTAAGAAGGAGTGTTTTTCTCTTTCTTGGGGTGGTGAAGCACTTTTGCTGAAAAGTTGTTAAAAGAGGTTGTGTGAGTAAAAGTGAAGGGGAAAGCTGAGATGACATTTTCGTTTGTTAGCAAAGGGAGTGGGGAGTGGCATGTGAAAGAGGAAGTGATGGCCTGGTGATGGTTTGTAATCGTTTTGGAGGAGCTCTGCCTAGTAGAAAGTAAAAGGAGAAGCTTTGATCGCCCAACGTGGGGCTCAAACCCACGACCCTGAGATTAAGTGTCTCATGCTCTACCGACTGAGCTAGCCAGGCTTGCTTGCTTGAGCTGAAATGTCAAAAATTGCAAAATGGCGCCAGCCTCACCTTTGCCATCCGCACAGAAGAAGGCAATCTTGTATGGCCTGATTTGGCTGGCCACATTTTTAAGCACCGAGCAACAGGGCAAGGCATTGGTGGTTCAGTGGTAGAATTCTCGCCTGCCACGCAGGAGGCCAGGGTTTGATTCCCGGCCAATGCAAATGCTAGGATTTTGGCACACCTCCACACTTTGCACTTCTCAAGCTTAAGACATCTCTGCAGGCCAGAAGCCATTTAAGGACATTTGCAAGAGTCACCGTGGCACTTGGCCACAGTGCTGGCTGACAGTCGAGAAGAGGGACCCTAGTACCCAGCAAACATGACTCTAAGACACACAAGTTAAAGCAGCCTTGGGACACTTGCGTGCCCAAAGGCCTTGCATGTCTTCTAGCAGTGCCAGTGACGTGCAGCATCTCTCCCTCTCCAGTACTCACCTATTAGGCTTCTTTTTAACTGTCTAGAAAAGCCTCGGAAATGCCAAGTCAGCAGCATCTGCTCATCTGGTGTTGTTTTACAACTTTTTGCCTTGTTGTCTTTGCACTCTACTCAGGGCCTTGCTCAAATTTGGAGCGTTCTCTCTAGGCCCTCATTCATTCTACTTTTGTCCTGAGTTTTCTCACAGTAGATGTTGAGATGTTGTGTCAGCTTACCTACAACTTGCTTTCCCAGCACCTAGCAATTAAGAAAACATACTAAAAGTACAGAAAAAAAAGTAGTAACAAACTTAAGTCAAATGAAAGCAACCACTTTTTTTGCTTGCCGGGACTGAAAGGCTTTTTGGTTTGTAACTTTTGTTGGGAAGTACCTCATCTAAAAACAAGTTAAGGGAAAGAGCAACTTCCTTTTTTTCAATCCTCTCAGCTAAATCTCTGGCCGTGTGCAGAGTGCCCTCCTCATACTGCTATGTGAGCAACTTTGGAGTGCAAAGCCTAATACACACCATACCAATGCCTGTCAGATAGATGGGTCGAACAGATGATTTCCGGCAGGTCCGATCTGATTTCCGATCGTTTTTCTGATGGATTTGCATAGTAGTGATCGGAAATCCGAACGGAAATCCGATCGTGTCTGTCGGAAAGGATCTATCGGCCCATCTATCTGATGGGGAATTGCATGGTGTGCACCAGGCATACGAGAATGAGTATCTTTCAGGTGGTTGTTCCTTGTCAAGTGATTGATTGTAAGTCTCTCCTTGACAAAAGGACTGGAGTAAAGCCAACGGAAATCTGGGAAAAGCAGATAAGAAAAGTAGTATAGGAAAGATGAGTAAGATTGTAAGAAGGAGTGTTTTTCTCTTTCTTGGGGTGGTGAAGCACTTTTGCTGAAAAGTAGTTAAAAGAGGTTGTGTGAGTAAAAGTGAAGGGGAAAGCTGAGATGACATTTTCGTTTGTTAGCAAAGGGAGTGGGGAGTGGCATGTGAAAGAGGAAGTGATGGCCTGGTGATGGTTTGTAATCGTTTTGGAGGAGCTCTGCCTAGTAGAAAGTAAAAGGAGAATAAATCGCCCAACGTGGGGCTTGAACCCACGACCCTGAGATTAAGAGTCTCATGCTCTACCGACTGAGCTAGCCGGGCTTGCTTGCTTGAGCTGAAATGTCAAAAATTGCAAAATGGCGCCAGCCTCACCTTTGCCATCCGCACAGAAGAAGGCAATCTTGTATGGCCTGATTTGGCTGGCCACGTTTTTCAGCACCGAGCAACAGGGCAAGGCATTGGTGGTTCAGTGGTAGAATTCTCGCCTGCCACGCGGGAGGCCCGGGTTCGATTCCCGGCCAATGCAAATGCTAGGATTTTGGCACACCTCCACACTTTGCACTTCTCAAGCTTAAGACATCTCTGCAGGCCAGAAGCCATTTAAGGACATTTGCAAGAGTCACCGTGGCACTTGGCCACAGTGCTGGCTGACAGTCGAGAAGAGGGACCCTAGTACCCAGCAAACATGACTCTAAGACACACAAGTTAAAGCAGCCTTGGGACACTTGCGTGCCCAAAGGCCTTGCATGTCTTCTAGCAGTGCCAGTGACGTGCAGCATCTCTCCCTCTCCAGTACTCACCTATTAGGCTTCTTTTTAACTGTCTAGAAAAGCCTCGGAAATGCCAAGTCAGCAGCATCTGCTCATCTGGTGTTGTTTTACAACTTTTTGCCTTGTTGTCTTTGCACTCTACTCAGGGCCTTGCTCAAATTTGGAGCGTTCTCTCTAAGCCCTCATTCATTCTACTTTTGTCCTGAGTTTTCTCACAGTAGATGTTGAGATGTTGTGTCAGCTTACCTACAACTTGCTTTCCCAGCACCTAGCAATTAAGAAAACATACTAAAAGTACAGAAAAAAAAGTAGTAACAAACTTAAGTCAAATGAAAGCAACCACTTTTTTTGCTTGCCGGGACTGAAAGGCTTTTTGGTTTGTAACTTTTGTTGGGAAGTACCCCATCTAAAAACAAGTTAAGGGAAAGAGCAACTTCCTTTTTTTCAATCCTCTCAGCTAAATCTCAGGCCGTGTGCAGAGTGCCCTCCTCATACTGCTATGTGAGCACCTTTGGAGTGCAAAGCCTAATACACACCATACCAATGCCTGTCAGATAGATGGGTCGAACAGATGATTTCCGGCAGGTCCGATCTGATTTCCGATCGTTTTTCTGATGGATTTGCATAGTAGTGATCGGAAATCCGAACGGAAATCCGATCGTGTCTGTCGGAAAGGATCTATCGGCCCATCTATCTGATGGGGAATTGCATGGTGTGCACCAGGCATACGAGAATGAGTATCTTTCAGGTGGTTGTTCCTTGTCAAGTGATTGATTGTAAGTCTCTCCTTGACAAAAGGACTGGAGTAAAGCCAACGGAAATCTGGGAAAAGCAGATAAGAAAAGTAGTATAGGAAAGATGAGTAAGATTGTAAGAAGGAGTGTTTTTCTCTTTCTTGGGGTGGTGAAGCACTTTTGCTGAAAAGTTGTTAAAAGAGGTTGTGTGAGTAAAAGTGAAGGGGAAAGCTGAGATGACATTTTCGTTTGTTAGCAAAGGGAGTGGGGAGTGGCATGTGAAAGAGGAAGTGATGGCCTGGTGATGGTTTGTAATCGTTTTGGAGGAGCTCTGCCTAGTAGAAAGTAAAAGGAGAAGCTTTGATCGCCCAACGTGGGGCTCGAACCCACGACCCTGAGATTAAGAGTCTCATGCTCTACCGACTGAGCTAGCCGGGCTTGCTTGCTTGAGCTGAAATGTAAAAAATTGCAAAATGGCGCCAGCCTCACCTTTGCCATCCGCACAGAAGAAGGCAATCTTGTATGGCCTGATTTGGCTGGCCACGTTTTTCAGCACCGAGCAACAGGGCAAGGCATTGGTGGTTCAGTGGTAGAATTCTCGCCTGCCACGCGGGAGGCCTGGGTTTGATTCCCGGCCAATGCAAATGCTAGGATTTTGGCACACCTCCACACTTTGCACTTCTCAAGCTTAAGACATCTCTGCAGGCCAGAAGCCATTTAAGGACATTTGCAAGAGTCACCGTGGCACTTGGCCACAGTGCTGGCTGACAGTCGAGAAGAGGGACCCTAGTACCCAGCAAACATGACTCTAAGACACACAAGTTAAAGCAGCCTTGGGACACTTGCGTGCCCAAAGGCCTTGCATGTCTTCTAGCAGTGCCAGTGATGTGCAGCATCTCTCCCTCTCCAGTACTCACCTATTAGGCTTCTTTTTAACTGTCTAGAAAAGCCTCGGAAATGCCAAGTCAGCAGCATCTGCTCATCTGGTGTTGTTTTACAACTTTTTGCCTTGTTGTCTTTGCACTCTACTCAGGGCCTTGCTCAAATTTGTAGCGTTCTCTCTAGGCCCTCATTCATTCTACTTTTGTCCTGAGTTTTCTCACAGTAGATGTTGAGATGTTGTGTCAGCTTACCTACAACTTGCTTTCCCAGCACCTAGCAATTAAGAAAACATACTAAAAGTACAGAAAAAAAAGTAGTAACAAACTTAAGTCAAATGAAAGCAACCACTTTTTTTGCTTGCCGGGACTGAAAGGCTTTTTGGTTTGTAACTTTTGTTGGGAAGTACCTCATCTAAAAACAAGTTAAGGGAAAGAGCAACTTCCTTTTTTTCAATCCTCTCAGCTAAATCTCAGGCCGTGTGCATAGTGCCCTCCTCATACTGCTATGTGAGCACCTTTGGAGTGCAAAGCCTAATACACACCATACCAATGCCTGTCAGATAGATGGGTCGAACAGATGATTTCCGGCAGGTCCGATCTGATTTCCGATCGTTTTTCTGATTGATTTGCATAGTAGTGATCGGAAATCCGAACGGAAATCCGATCGTGTCTGTCGGAAAGGATCTATCGGCCCATCTATCTGATGGGGAATTGCATGGTGTGCACCAGGCATACGAGAATGAGTATCTTTCAGGTGGTTGTTCCTTGTCAAGTGATTGATTGTAAGTCTCTCCTTGACAAAAGGACTGGAGTAAAGCCAACGGAAATCTGGGAAAAGCAGATAAGAAAAGTAGTATAGGAAAGATGAGTAAGATTGTAAGAAGGAGTGTTTTTCTCTTTCTTGGGGTGGTGAAGCACTTTTGCTGAAAAGTTGTTAAAAGAGGTTGTGTGAGTAAAAGTGAAGGGGAAAGCTGAGATGACATTTTCGTTTGTTAGCAAAGGGAGTGGGGAGTGGCATGTGAAAGAGGAAGTGATGGCCTGGTGATGGTTTGTAATCGTTTTGGAGGAGCTCTGCCTAGTAGAAAGTAAAAGGAGAAGCTTTGATCACCCAACGTGGGGCTCGAACCCACAACCCTGAGATTAAGAGTCTCATGCTCTACCGACTGAGCTAGCCGGGCTTGCTTGCTTGAGCTGAAATGTCAAAAATTGCAAAATGGCGCCAGCCTCACCTTTGCCATCCGCACAGAAGAAGGCAATCTTGTATGGCCTGATTTGGCTGGCCACGGTTTTCAGCACCGAGCAACAGGGCAAGGCATTGGTGGTTCAGTGGTAGAATTCTCGCCTGCCACGCGGGAGGACCGGGTTCGATTCCCGGCCAATGCAAATGCTAGGCTTTTGGCACACCTCCACACTTTGCACTTCTCAAGCTTAAGACATCTCTGCAGGCCAGAAGCCATTTAAGGACATTTGCAAGAGTCACCGTGGCACTTGGCCACAGTGCTGGCTGACAGTCGAGAAGAGGGACCCTAGTACCCAGCAAACATGACTCTAAGACACACAAGTTAAAGCAGCCTTGGGACACTTGCGTGCCCAAAGGCCTTGCATGTCTTCTAGCAGTGCCAGTGACGTGCAGCATCTCTCCCTCTCCAGTACTCACCTATTAGGCTTCTTTTTAACTGTCTAGAAAAGCCTCGGAAATGCCAAGTCAGCAGCATCTGCTCATCTGGTGTTGTTTTACAACTTTTTGCCTTGTTGTCTTTGCACTCTACTCAGGGCCTTGCTCAAATTTGTAGCGTTCTCTCTAGGCCCTCATTCATTCTACTTTTGTCCTGAGTTTTCTCACAGTAGATGTTGAGATGTTGTGTCAGCTTACCTACAACTTGCTTTCCCAGCACCTAGCAATTAAGAAAACATACTAAAAGTACAGAAAAAAAAGTAGTAACAAACTTAAGTCAAATGAAAGCAACCACTTTTTTTGCTTGCCGGGACTGAAAGGCTTTTTGGTCTGTAACTTTTGTTGGGAAGTACCTCATCTAAAAACAAGTTAAGGGAAAGAGCAACTTCCTTTTTTTCAATCCTCTCAGCTAAATCTCTGGCCGTGTGCAGAGTGCCCTCCTCATACCAATGCCTGTCAGATAGATGGGTCGAACAGATGATTTCCGGCAGGTCCGATCTGATTTCCGATCGTTTTTCTGATGGATTTGCATAGTAGTGATCGGAAATCCGAACGGAAATCCGATCGTGTCTGTCGGAAAGGATCTATCGGCCCATCTATCTGATGGGGAATTGCATGGTGTGCACCAGGCATACGAGAATGAGTATCTTTCAGGTGGTTGTTCCTTGTCAAGTGATTGATTGTAAGTCTCTCCTTGACAAAAGGACTGGAGTAAAGCCAACGGAAATCTGGGAAAAGCAGATAAGAAAAGTAGTATAGGAAAGATGAGTAAGATTGTAAGAAGGAGTGTTTTTCTCTTTCTTGGGGTGGTGAAGCACTTTTGCTGAAAAGTTGTTAAAAGAGGTTGTGTGAGTAAAAGTGAAGGGGAAAGCTGAGATGACATTTTCGTTTGTTAGCAAAGGGAGTGGGGAGTGGCATGTGAAAGAGGAAGTGATGGCCTGGTGATGGTTTGTAATCGTTTTGGAGGAGCTCTGCCTAGTAGAAAGTAAAAGGAGAAGCTTTGATCGCCCAACGTGGGGCTTGAACCCACGACCCTGAGATTAAGAGTCTCATGCTCTACCGACTGAGCTAGCCGGGCTTGCTTGCTTGAGCTGAAATGTCAAAAATTGCAAAATGGCGCCAGCCTCACCTTTGCCATCCGCACAGAAGAAGGCAATCTTGTATGGCCTGATTTGGCTGGCCACGTTTTTCAGCACTGAGCAACAGGGCAAGGCATTGGTGGTTCAGTGGTAGAATTCTCGCCTGCCACGCGGGAGGCCCGGGTTCGATTCCCGGCCAATGCAAATGCTAGGATTTTGGCACACCTCCACACTTTGCACTTCTCAAGCTTAAGACATCTCTGCAGGCCAGAAGCCATTTAAGGACATTTGCAAGAGTCACCGTGGCACTTGGCCACAGTGCTGGCTGACAGTCGAGAAGAGGGACACTAGTACCCAGCAAACATGACTCTAAGACACACAAGTTATAGCAGCCTTGGGACACTTGCGTGCCCAAAGGCCTTGCATGTCTTCTAGCAGTGCCAGTGACGTGCAGCATCTCTCCCTCTCCAGTACTCACCTATTAGGCTTCTTTTTAACTGTCTAGAAAAGCCTCGGAAATGCCAAGTCAGCAGCATCTGCTCATCTGGTGTTGTTTTACAACTTTTTGCCTTGTTGTCTTTGCACTCTACTCAGGGCCTTGCTCAAATTTGGAGCGTTCTCTCTAGGCCCTCATTCATTCTTCTTTTGTCCTGAGTTTTCTCACAGTAGATGTTGAGATGTTGTGTCAGCTTACCTACAACTTGCTTTCCCAGCACCTAGCAATTAAGAAAACATACTAAAAGTACAGAAAAAAAAGTAGTAACAAACTTAAGTCAAATGAAAGCAACCACTTTTTTTGCTTGCCGGGACTGAAAGGCTTTTTGGTTTGTAACTTTTGTTGGGAAGTACCTCATCTAAAAACAAGTTAAGGGAAAGAGCAACTTCCTTTTTTTCAATCCTCTCAGCTAAATCTCAGGCCGTGTGCAGAGTGCCCTCCTCATACTGCTATGTGAGCACCTTTGGAGTGCAAAGCCTAATACACACCATACCAATGCCTGTCAGATAGATGGGTCGAACAGATGATTTCTGGGAGGTCCGATCTGATTTCCGATCGTTTTTCTGATTGATTTGCATAGTAGTGATCGGAAATCCGAACGGAAATCCGATCGTGTCTGTCGGAAAGGATCTATCGGCCCATCTATCTGATGGGGAATTGCATGGTGTGCACCAGGCATACGAGAATGAGTATCTTTCAGGTGGTTGTTCCTTGTCAAGTGATTGATTGTAAGTCTTTCCTTGACAAAAGGACTGGAGTAAAGCCAATGGAAATCTGGGAAAAGCAGATAAGAAAAGTAGTATAGGAAAGATGAGTAAGATTGTAAGAAGGAGTGTTTTTCTCTTTCTTGGGGTGGTGAAGCACTTTTGCTGAAAAGTTGTTAAAAGAGGTTGTGTGAGTAAAAGTGAAGGGGAAAGCTGAGATGACATTTTCGTTTGTTAGCAAAGGGAGTGGGGAGTGGCATGTGAAAGAGGAAGTGATGGCCTGGTGATGGTTTGTAATCGTTTTGGAGGAGCTCTGCCTAGTAGAAAGTAAAAGGAGAAGCTTTGATCGCCCAACGTGGGGCTCAAACCCACGACCCTGAGATTAAGTGTCTCATGCTCTACCGACTGAGCTAGCCAGGCTTGCTTGCTTGAGCTGAAATGTCAAAAATTGCAAAATGGCGCCAGCCTCACCTTTGCCATCCGCACAGAAGAAGGCAATCTTGTATGGCCTGATTTGGCTGGCCACATTTTTAAGCACCGAGCAACAGGGCAAGGCATTGGTGGTTCAGTGGTAGAATTCTCGCCTGCCACGCAGGAGGCCAGGGTTTGATTCCCGGCCAATGCAAATGCTAGGATTTTGGCACACCTCCACACTTTGCACTTCTCAAGCTTAAGACATCTCTGCAGGCCAGAAGCCATTTAAGGACATTTGCAAGAGTCACCGTGGCACTTGGCCACAGTGCTGGCTGACAGTCGAGAAGAGGGACCCTAGTACCCAGCAAACATGACTCTAAGACACACAAGTTAAAGCAGCCTTGGGACACTTGCGTGCCCAAAGGCCTTGCATGTCTTCTAGCAGTGCCAGTGACGTGCAGCATCTCTCCCTCTCCAGTACTCACCTATTAGGCTTCTTTTTAACTGTCTAGAAAAGCCTCGGAAATGCCAAGTCAGCAGCATCTGCTCATCTGGTGTTGTTTTACAACTTTTTGCCTTGTTGTCTTTGCACTCTACTCAGGGCCTTGCTCAAATTTGGAGCGTTCTCTCTAGGCCCTCATTCATTCTACTTTTGTCCTGAGTTTTCTCACAGTAGATGTTGAGATGTTGTGTCAGCTTACCTACAACTTGCTTTCCCAGCACCTAGCAATTAAGAAAACATACTAAAAGTACAGAAAAAAAAGTAGTAACAAACTTAAGTCAAATGAAAGCAACCACTTTTTTTGCTTGCCGGGACTGAAAGGCTTTTTGGTTTGTAACTTTTGTTGGGAAGTACCTCATCTAAAAACAAGTTAAGGGAAAGAGCAACTTCCTTTTTTTCAATCCTCTCAGCTAAATCTCTGGCCGTGTGCAGAGTGCCCTCCTCATACTGCTATGTGAGCAACTTTGGAGTGCAAAGCCTAATACACACCATACCAATGCCTGTCAGATAGATGGGTCGAACAGATGATTTCCGGCAGGTCCGATCTGATTTCCGATCGTTTTTCTGATGGATTTGCATAGTAGTGATCGGAAATCCGAACGGAAATCCGATCGTGTCTGTCGGAAAGGATCTATCGGCCCATCTATCTGATGGGGAATTGCATGGTGTGCACCAGGCATACGAGAATGAGTATCTTTCAGGTGGTTGTTCCTTGTCAAGTGATTGATTGTAAGTCTCTCCTTGACAAAAGGACTGGAGTAAAGCCAACGGAAATCTGGGAAAAGCAGATAAGAAAAGTAGTATAGGAAAGATGAGTAAGATTGTAAGAAGGAGTGTTTTTCTCTTTCTTGGGGTGGTGAAGCACTTTTGCTGAAAAGTAGTTAAAAGAGGTTGTGTGAGTAAAAGTGAAGGGGAAAGCTGAGATGACATTTTCGTTTGTTAGCAAAGGGAGTGGGGAGTGGCATGTGAAAGAGGAAGTGATGGCCTGGTGATGGTTTGTAATCGTTTTGGAGGAGCTCTGCCTAGTAGAAAGTAAAAGGAGAATAAATCGCCCAACGTGGGGCTTGAACCCACGACCCTGAGATTAAGAGTCTCATGCTCTACCGACTGAGCTAGCCGGGCTTGCTTGCTTGAGCTGAAATGTCAAAAATTGCAAAATGGCGCCAGCCTCACCTTTGCCATCCGCACAGAAGAAGGCAATCTTGTATGGCCTGATTTGGCTGGCCACGTTTTTCAGCACCGAGCAACAGGGCAAGGCATTGGTGGTTCAGTGGTAGAATTCTCGCCTGCCACGCGGGAGGCCCGGGTTCGATTCCCGGCCAATGCAAATGCTAGGATTTTGGCACACCTCCACACTTTGCACTTCTCAAGCTTAAGACATCTCTGCAGGCCAGAAGCCATTTAAGGACATTTGCAAGAGTCACCGTGGCACTTGGCCACAGTGCTGGCTGACAGTCGAGAAGAGGGACCCTAGTACCCAGCAAACATGACTCTAAGACACACAAGTTAAAGCAGCCTTGGGACACTTGCGTGCCCAAAGGCCTTGCATGTCTTCTAGCAGTGCCAGTGACGTGCAGCATCTCTCCCTCTCCAGTACTCACCTATTAGGCTTCTTTTTAACTGTCTAGAAAAGCCTCGGAAATGCCAAGTCAGCAGCATCTGCTCATCTGGTGTTGTTTTACAACTTTTTGCCTTGTTGTCTTTGCACTCTACTCAGGGCCTTGCTCAAATTTGGAGCGTTCTCTCTAAGCCCTCATTCATTCTACTTTTGTCCTGAGTTTTCTCACAGTAGATGTTGAGATGTTGTGTCAGCTTACCTACAACTTGCTTTCCCAGCACCTAGCAATTAAGAAAACATACTAAAAGTACAGAAAAAAAAGTAGTAACAAACTTAAGTCAAATGAAAGCAACCACTTTTTTTGCTTGCCGGGACTGAAAGGCTTTTTGGTTTGTAACTTTTGTTGGGAAGTACCCCATCTAAAAACAAGTTAAGGGAAAGAGCAACTTCCTTTTTTTCAATCCTCTCAGCTAAATCTCAGGCCGTGTGCAGAGTGCCCTCCTCATACTGCTATGTGAGCACCTTTGGAGTGCAAAGCCTAATACACACCATACCAATGCCTGTCAGATAGATGGGTCGAACAGATGATTTCCGGCAGGTCCGATCTGATTTCCGATCGTTTTTCTGATGGATTTGCATAGTAGTGATCGGAAATCCGAACGGAAATCCGATCGTGTCTGTCGGAAAGGATCTATCGGCCCATCTATCTGATGGGGAATTGCATGGTGTGCACCAGGCATACGAGAATGAGTATCTTTCAGGTGGTTGTTCCTTGTCAAGTGATTGATTGTAAGTCTCTCCTTGACAAAAGGACTGGAGTAAAGCCAACGGAAATCTGGGAAAAGCAGATAAGAAAAGTAGTATAGGAAAGATGAGTAAGATTGTAAGAAGGAGTGTTTTTCTCTTTCTTGGGGTGGTGAAGCACTTTTGCTGAAAAGTTGTTAAAAGAGGTTGTGTGAGTAAAAGTGAAGGGGAAAGCTGAGATGACATTTTCGTTTGTTAGCAAAGGGAGTGGGGAGTGGCATGTGAAAGAGGAAGTGATGGCCTGGTGATGGTTTGTAATCGTTTTGGAGGAGCTCTGCCTAGTAGAAAGTAAAAGGAGAAGCTTTGATCGCCCAACGTGGGGCTCGAACCCACGACCCTGAGATTAAGAGTCTCATGCTCTACCGACTGAGCTAGCCGGGCTTGCTTGCTTGAGCTGAAATGTCAAAAATTGCAAAATGGCGCCAGCCTCACCTTTGCCATCCGCACAGAAGAAGGCAATCTTGTATGGCCTGATTTGGCTGGCCACGTTTTTCAGCACCGAGCAACAGGGCAAGGCATTGGTGGTTCAGTGGTAGAATTCTCGCCTGCCACGCGGGAGGCCTGGGTTTGATTCCCGGCCAATGCAAATGCTAGGATTTTGGCACACCTCCACACTTTGCACTTCTCAAGCTTAAGACATCTCTGCAGGCCAGAAGCCATTTAAGGACATTTGCAAGAGTCACCGTGGCACTTGGCCACAGTGCTGGCTGACAGTCGAGAAGAGGGACCCTAGTACCCAGCAAACATGACTCTAAGACACACAAGTTAAAGCAGCCTTGGGACACTTGCGTGCCCAAAGGCCTTGCATGTCTTCTAGCAGTGCCAGTGATGTGCAGCATCTCTCCCTCTCCAGTACTCACCTATTAGGCTTCTTTTTAACTGTCTAGAAAAGCCTCGGAAATGCCAAGTCAGCAGCATCTGCTCATCTGGTGTTGTTTTACAACTTTTTGCCTTGTTGTCTTTGCACTCTACTCAGGGCCTTGCTCAAATTTGTAGCGTTCTCTCTAGGCCCTCATTCATTCTACTTTTGTCCTGAGTTTTCTCACAGTAGATGTTGAGATGTTGTGTCAGCTTACCTACAACTTGCTTTCCCAGCACCTAGCAATTAAGAAAACATACTAAAAGTACAGAAAAAAAAGTAGTAACAAACTTAAGTCAAATGAAAGCAACCACTTTTTTTGCTTGCCGGGACTGAAAGGCTTTTTGGTTTGTAACTTTTGTTGGGAAGTACCTCATCTAAAAACAAGTTAAGGGAAAGAGCAACTTCCTTTTTTTCAATCCTCTCAGCTAAATCTCAGGCCGTGTGCAGAGTGCCCTCCTCATACTGCTATGTGAGCACCTTTGGAGTGCAAAGCCTAATACACACCATACCAATGCCTGTCAGATAGATGGGTCGAACAGATGATTTCCGGCAGGTCCGATCTGATTTCCGATCGTTTTTCTGATTGATTTGCATAGTAGTGATCGGAAATCCGAACGGAAATCCGATCGTGTCTGTCGGAAAGGATCTATCGGCCCATCTATCTGATGGGGAATTGCATGGTGTGCACCAGGCATACGAGAATGAGTATCTTTCAGGTGGTTGTTCCTTGTCAAGTGATTGATTGTAAGTCTCTCCTTGACAAAAGGACTGGAGTAAAGCCAACGGAAATCTGGGAAAAGCAGATAAGAAAAGTAGTATAGGAAAGATGAGTAAGATTGTAAGAAGGAGTGTTTTTCTCTTTCTTGGGGTGGTGAAGCACTTTTGCTGAAAAGTTGTTAAAAGA
>NC_090649.1:41264985-41274985 GCF_040937935.1 Hyperolius riggenbachi | reverse complement strand
CCCACGACCCTGAGATTAAGAGTCTCATGCTCTACCGACTGAGCTAGCCGGGCTTGCTTGCTTCAGCTGAAATGTCAAAAATTGCAAAATGGCGCCAGCCTCACCTTTGCCATCCGCACAGAAGAAGGCAATCTTGTATGGCCTGATTTGGCTGGCCACGTTTTTCAGCACTGAGCAACAGGGCAAGGCATTGGTGGTTCAGTGGTAGAATTCTCACCTGCCACGCGGGAGGCCCGGGTTTGATTCCCGGCCAATGCAAATGCTAGGATTTTGGCACACCTCCACACTTTGCACTTCTCAAGCTTAAGACATCTTTGCAGGCCAGAAGCCATTTAAGGACATTTGCAAGAGTCACCGTGGCACTTGGCCAAAGTGCTGGCTGACAGTCGAGAAGAGGGACCCTAGTACCCAGCAAACATGACTCTAAGACACACAAGTTAAAGCAGCCTTGGGACACTTGCGTGCCCAAAGGCTTTGCATGTCTTCTAGCAGTGCCAGTGACGTGCAGCATCTCTCCCTCTCCAGTACTCACCTATTAGGCTTCTTTTTAACTGTCTAGAAAAGCCTCGGAAATGCCAAGTCAGCAGCATCTGCTCATCTGGTGTTGTTTTACAACTTTTTGCCTTGTTGTCTTTGCACTCTACTCAGGGCCTTGCTCAAATTTGGAGCGTTCTCTCTAGGCCCTCATTCATTCTACTTTGGTCCTGAGTTTTCTCACAGTAGATGTTGAGATGTTGTGTCAGCTTACCTACAACTTGCTTTCCCAGCACCTAGCAATTAAGAAAACATACTAAAAGTACAGAAAAAAAAGTAGTAACAAACTTAAGTCAAATGAAAGCAACCACTTTTTTTGCTTGCCGGGACTGAAAGGGTTTTTGGTTTGTAACTTTTGTTGGGAAGTACCTCATCTAAAAACAAGTTAAGGGAAAGAGCAACTTCCTTTTTTTCAATCCTCTCAGCTAAATCTCTGGCCGTGTGCAGAGTGCCCTCCTCATACTGCTATGTGAGCAACTTTGGAGTGCAAAGCCTAATACACACCATACCAATGCCTGTCAGATAGATGGGTCGAACAGATGATTTTCGGCAGGTCCGATCTGATTTCCGATCGTTTTTCTGATTGATTTGCATAGTAGTGATCGGAAATCCGAACGGAAATCCGATCGTGTCTGTCGGAAAGGATCTATCGGCCCATCTATCTGATGGGGAATTGCATGGTGTGCACCAGGCATACGAGAATGAGTATCTTTCAGGTGGTTGTTCCTTGTCAAGTGATTGATTGTAAGTCTCTCCTTGACAAAAGGACTGGAGTAAAGCCAATGGAAATCTGGGAAAAGCAGATAAGAAAAGTAGTATAGGAAAGATAAGTAAGATTGTAAGAAGGAGTGTTTTTCTCTTTCTTGGGGTGGTGAAGCACTTTTGCTGAAAAGTTGTTAAAAGAGGTTGTGTGAGTAAAAGTGAAGGGGAAAGCTGAGATGACATTTTCGTTTGTTAGCAAAGGGAGTGGGGAGTGGCATGTGAAAGAGGAAGTGATGGCCTGGTGATGGTTTGTAATCGTTTTGGAGGAGCTCTGCCTAGTAGAAAGTAAAAGGAGAAGCTTTGATCGCCCAACGTGGGGCTCAAACCCACGACCCTGAGATTAAGAGTCTCATGCTCTACCGACTGAGCTAGCCAGGCTTGCTTGCTTGAGCTGAAATGTCAAAAATTGCAAAATGGCGCCAGCCTCACCTTTGCCATCCGCACAGAAGAAGGCAATCTTGTATGGCCTGATTTGGCTGGCCACATTTTTCAGCACCGAGCAACAGGGCAAGGCATTGGTGGTTCAGTGGTAGAATTCTCGCCTGCCACGCAGGAGGCCCGGGTTCGATTCCCGGCCAATGCAAATGCTAGGATTTTGGCACACCTCCACACTTTGCACTTCTCAAGCTTAAGACATCTCTGCAGGCCAGAAGCCATTTAAGGACATTTGCAAGAGTCACCGTGGCACTTGGCCACAGTGCTGGCTGACAGTCGAGAAGAGGGACACTAGTACCCAGCAAACATGACTCTAAGACACACAAGTTAAAGCAGCCTTGGGACACTTGCGTGCCCAAAGGCCTTGCATGTCTTCTAGCAGTGCCAGTGACGTGCAGCATCTCTCCCTCTCCAGTACTCACCTATTAGGCTTCTTTTTAACTGTCTAGAAAAGCCTCGGAAATGCCAAGTCAGCAGCATCTGCTCATCTGGTGTTGTTTTACAACTTTTTGCCTTGTTGTCTTTGCACTCTACTCAGGGCCTTGCTCAAATTTGGAGCGTTCTCTCTAGGCCCTCATTCATTCTTCTTTTGTCCTGAGTTTTCTCACAGTAGATGTTGAGATGTTGTGTCAGCTTACCTACAACTTGCTTTCCCAGCACCTAGCAATTAAGAAAACATACTAAAAGTACAGAAAAAAAAGTAGTAACAAACTTAAGTCAAATGAAAGCAACCACTTTTTTTGCTTGCCGGGACTGAAAGGCTTTTTGGTTTGTAACTTTTGTTGGGAAGTACCTCATCTAAAAACAAGTTAAGGGAAAGAGCAACTTCCTTTTTTTCAATCCTCTCAGCTAAATCTCAGGCCGTGTGCAGAGTGCCCTCCTCATACTGCTATGTGAGCACCTTTGGAGTGCAAAGCCTAATACACACCATACCAATGCCTGTCAGATAGATGGGTCGAACAGATGATTTCCGGCAGGTCCGATCTGATTTCCGATCGTTTTTCTGATTGATTTGCATAGTAGTGATCGGAAATCCGAACGGAAATCCGATCGTGTCTGTCGGAAAGGATCTATCGGCCCATCTATCTGATGGGGAATTGCATGGTGTGCACCAGGCATACGAGAATGAGTATCTTTCAGGTGGTTGTTCCTTGTCAAGTGATTGATTGTAAGTCTCTCCTTGACAAAAGGACTGGAGTAAAGCCAATGGAAATCTGGGAAAAGCAGATAAGAAAAGTAGTATAGGAAAGATGAGTAAGATTGTAAGAAGGAGTGTTTTTCTCTTTCTTGGGGTGGTGAAGCACTTTTGCTGAAAAGTTGTTAAAAGAGGTTGTGTGAGTAAAAGTGAAGGGGAAAGCTGAGATGACATTTTCGTTTGTTAGCAAAGGGAGTGGGGAGTGGCATGTGAAAGAGGAAGTGATGGCCTGGTGATGGTTTGTAATCGTTTTGGAGGAGCTCTGCCTAGTAGAAAGTAAAAGGAGAAGCTTTGATCACCCAACGTGGGGCTCGAACCCACGACCCTGAGATTAAGAGTCTCATGCTCTACCGACTGAGCTAGCCGGGCTTGCTTGCTTGAGCTGAAATGTCAAAAATTGCAAAATGGCGCCAGCCTCACCTTTGCCATCCGCACAGAAGAAGGCAATCTTGTATGGCCTGATTTGGCTGGCCACGTTTTTCAGCACCGAGCAACAGGGCAAGGCATTGGTGGTTCAGTGGTAGAATTCTCGCCTGCCACGCGGGAGGCCTGGGTTTGATTCCCGGCCAATGCAAATGCTAGGATTTTGGCACACCTCCACACTTTGCACTTCTCAAGCTTAAGACATCTCTGCAGGCCAGAAGCCATTTAAGGACATTTGCAAGAGTCACCGTGGCACTTGGCCACAGTGCTGGCTGACAGTCGAGAAGAGGGACACTAGTACCCAGCAAACATGACTCTAAGACACACAAGTTAAAGCAGCCTTGGGACACTTGCGTGCCTAAAGGCCTTGCATGTCTTCTAGCAGTGCCAGTGACGTGCAGCATCTCTCCCTCTCCAGTACTCACCTATTAGGCTTCTTTTTAACTGTCTAGAAAAGCCTCGGAAATGCCAAGTCAGCAGCATCTGCTCATCTGGTGTTGTTTTACAACTTTTTGCCTTGTTGTCTTTGCACTCTACTCAGGGCCTTGCTCAAATTTGGAGCGTTCTCTCTAGGCCCTCATTCATTCTACTTTTGTCCTGAGTTTTCTCACAGTAGATGTTGAGATGTTGTGTCAGCTTACCTACAACTTGCTTTCCCAGCACCTAGCAATTAAGAAAACATACTAAAAGTACAGAAAAAAAAGTAGTAACAAACTTAAGTCAAATGAAAGCAACCACTTTTTTTGCTTGCCGGGACTGAAAGGCTTTTTGGTTTGTAACTTTTGTTGGGAAGTACCTCATCTAAAAACAAGTTAAGGGAAAGAGCAACTTCCTTTTTTTCAATCCTCTCAGCTAAATCTCAGGCCGTGTGCAGAGTGCCCTCCTCATACTGCTATGTGAGCACCTTTGGAGTGCAAAGCCTAATACACACCATACCAATGCCTGTCAGATAGATGGGTCGAACAGATGATTTCCGGCAGGTCCGATCTGATTTCCGATCGTTTTTCTGATTGATTTGCATAGTAGTGATCGGAAATCCGAACGGAAATCCGATCGTGTCTGTCGGAAAGGACCTATCGGCCCATCTATCTGATGGGGAATTGCATGGTGTGCACCAGGCATACGAGAATGAGTATCTTTCAGGTGGTTGTTCCTTGTCAAGTGATTGATTGTAAGTCTCTCCTTGACAAAAGGACTTGAGTAAAGCCAATGGAAATCTGGGAAAAGCAGATAAGAAAAGTAGTATAGGAAAGATGAGTAAGATTGTAAGAAGGAGTGTTTTTCTCTTTCTTGGGGTGGTGAAGCACTTTTGCTGAAAAGTTGTTAAAAGAGGTTGTGTGAGTAAAAGTGAAGGGGAAAGCTGAGATGACATTTTCGTTTGTTAGCAAAGGGAGTGGGGAGTGGCATGTGAAAGAGGAAGTGATGGCCTGGTGATGGTTTGTAATCGTTTTGGAGGAGCTCTGCCTAGTAGAAAGTAAAAGGAGAAGCTTTGATCGCCCAACGTGGGGCTCAAACCCACGACCCTGAGATTAAGAGTCTCATGCTCTACCGACTGAGCTAGCCAGGCTTGCTTGCTTGAGCTGAAATGTCAAAAATTGCAAAATGGCGCCAGCCTCACCTTTGCCATCCGCACAGAAGAAGGCAATCTTGTATGGCCTGATTTGGCTGGCCACGTTTTTCAGCACCGAGCAGCAGGGCAAGGCATTGGTGGTTCAGTGGTAGAATTCTCGCCTGCCACGCGGGAGGCCCGGGTTCGATTCCCGGCCAATGCAAATGCTAGGATTTTGGCACACCTCCACACTTTGCACTTCTCAAGCTTAAGACATCTCTGCAGGCCAGAAGCCATTTAAGGACATTTGCAAGAGTCACCGTGGCACTTGGCCACAGTGCTGGCTGACAGTCGAGAAGAGGGACCCTAGTACCCAGCAAACATGACACTAAGACACACAAGTTAAAGCAGCCTTGGGACACTTGCGTGCCCAAAGGCCTTGCATGTCTTCTAGCAGTGCCAGTGACGTGCAGCATCTCTCCCTCTCCAGTACTCACCTATTAGGCTTCTTTTTAACTGTCTAGAAAAGCCTCGGAAATGCCAAGTCAGCAGCATCTGCTCATCTGGTGTTGTTTTACAACTTTTTGCCTTGTTGTCTTTGCACTCTACTCAGGGCCTTGCTCAAATTTGGAGCGTTCTCTCTAGGCCCTCATTCATTCTACTTTTGTCCTGAGTTTTCTCACAGTAGATGTTGAGATGTTGTGTCAGCTTACCTACAACTTGCTTTCCCAGCACCTAGCAATTAAGAAAACATACTAAAAGTACAGAAAAAAAAATAGTAACAAACTTAAGTCAAATGAAAGCAACCACTTTTTTTGCTTGCCGGGACTGAAAGGCTTTTTGGTTTGTAACTTTTGTTGGGAAGTACCTCATCTAAAAACAAGTTAAGGGAAAGAGCAACTTCCTTTTTTTCAATCCTCTCAGCTAAATCTCAGGCCGTGTGCAGAGTGCCCTCCTCATACTTCTATGTGAGCACCTTTGGAGTGCAAAGCCTAATACACACCATACCAATGCCTGTCAGATAGATGGGTCGAACAGATGATTTCCGGCAGGTCCGATCTGATTTCCGATCGTTTTTCTGATTGATTTGCATAGTAGTGATCGGAAATCCGAACGGAAATCCGATCGTGTCTGTCGGAAAGGATCTATCGGCCCATCTATCTGATGGGGAATTGCATGGTGTGCACCAGGCATACGAGAATGAGTATCTTTCAGGTGGTTGTTCCTTGTCAAGTGATTGATTGTAAGTCTCTCCTTGACAAAAGGACTGGAGTAAAGCCAACGGAAATCTGGGAAAAGCAGATAAGAAAAGTAGTATAGGAAAGATGAGTAAGATTGTAAGAAGGAGTGTTTTTCTCTTTCTTGGGGTGGTGAAGCACTTTTGCTGAAAAGTTGTTAAAAGAGGTTGTGAGAGTAAAAGTGAAGGGGAAAGCTGAGATGACATTTTCGTTTGTTAGCAAAGGGAGTGGGGAGTGGCATGTGAAAGAGGAAGTGATGGCCTGGTGATGGTTTGTAATCGTTTTGGAGGAGCTCTGCCTAGTAGAAAGTAAAAGGAGAAGCTTTGATCGCCCAACGTGGGGCTCGAACCCACGACCCTGAGATTAAGAGTCTCATGCTCTACCGACTGAGCTAGCCGGACTTGCTTGCTTGAGCTGAAATGTCAAAAATTGCAAAATGGCACCAGCCTCACCTTTGCCATCCGCACAGAAGAAGGCAATCTTGTATGGCCTGATTTGGCTGGCCACATTTTTCAGCACCGAGCAACAGGGCAAGGCATTGGTGGTTCAGTGGTAGAATTCTCGCCTGCCACGCAGGAGGCCCGGGTTCGATTCCCGGCCAATGCAAATGCTAGGATTTTGGCACACCTCCACACTTTGCACTTCTCAAGCTTAAGACATCTCTGCAGGCCAGAAGCCATTTAAGGACATTTGCAAGAGTCACCGTGGCACTTGGCCACAGTGCTGGCTGACAGTCGAGAAGAGGGACACTAGTACCCAGCAAACATGACTCTAAGACACACAAGTTAAAGCAGCCTTGGGACACTTGCGTGCCCAAAGGCCTTGCATGTCTTCTAGCAGTGCCAGTGACGTGCAGCATCTCTCCCTCTCCAGTACTCACCTATTAGGCTTCTTTTTAACTGTCTAGAAAAGCCTCGGAAATGCCAAGTCAGCAGCATCTGCTCATCTGGTGTTGTTTTACAACTTTTTGCCTTGTTGTCTTTGCACTCTACTCAGGGCCTTGCTCAAATTTGGAGCGTTCTCTCTAGGCCCTCATTCATTCTTCTTTTGTCCTGAGTTTTCTCACAGTAGATGTTGAGATGTTGTGTCAGCTTACCTACAACTTGCTTTCCCAGCACCTAGCAATTAAGAAAACATACTAAAAGTACAGAAAAAAAAGTAGTAACAAACTTAAGTCAAATGAAAGCAACCACTTTTTTTGCTTGCCGGGACTGAAAGGCTTTCTGGTTTGTAACTTTTGTTGGGAAGTACCTCATCTAAAAACAAGTTAAGGGAAAGAGCAACTTCCTTTTTTTCAATCCTCTCAGCTAAATCTCAGGCCGTGTGCAGAGTGCCCTCCTCATACTGCTATGTGAGCACCTTTGGAGTGCAAAGCCTAATACACACCATACCAATGCCTGTCAGATAGATGGGTCGAACAGATGATTTCCGGCAGGTCCGATCTGATTTCCGATCGTTTTTCTGATTGATTTGCATAGTAGTGATCGGAAATCCGAACGGAAATCCGATCGTGTCTGTCGGAAAGGATCTATCGGCCCATCTATCTGATGGGGAATTGCATGGTGTGCACCAGGCATACGAGAATGAGTATCTTTCAGGTGGTTGTTCCTTGTCAAGTGATTGATTGTAAGTCTCTCCTTGACAAAAGGACTGGAGTAAAGCCAATGGAAATCTGGGAAAAGCAGATAAGAAAAGTAGTATAGGAAAGATGAGTAAGATTGTAAGAAGGAGTGTTTTTCTCTTTCTTGGGGTGGTGAAGCACTTTTGCTGAAAAGTTGTTAAAAGAGGTTGTGTGAGTAAAAGTGAAGGGGAAAGCTGAGATGACATTTTCGTTTGTTAGCAAAGGGAGTGGGGAGTGGCATGTGAAAGAGGAAGTGATGGCCTGGTGATGGTTTGTAATCGTTTTGGAGGAGCTCTGCCTAGTAGAAAGTAAAAGGAGAAGCTTTGATCGCCCAACGTGGGGCTCAAACCCACGACCCTGAGATTAAGAGTCTCATGCTCTACCGACTGAGCTAGCCGGGCTTGCTTGCTTGAGCTGAAATGTCAAAAATTGCAAAATGTCGCCAGCCTCACCTTTGCCATCCGCACAGAAGAAGGCAATCTTGTATGGCCTGATTTGGCTGGCCACGTTTTTCAGCACCGAGCAACAGGGCAAGGCATTGGTGGTTCAGTGGTAGAATTCTCGCCTGCCACGCGGGAGGCCCGGGTTCGATTCCCGGCCAATGCAAATGCTAGGATTTTGGCACACCTCCACACTTTGCACTTCTCAAGCTTAAGACATCTCTGCAGGCCAGAAGCCATTTAAGGACATTTGCAAGAGTCACCGTGGCACTTGGCCACAGTGCTGGCTGACAGTCGAGAAGAGGGACACTAGTACCCAGCAAACATGACTCTAAGACACACAAGTTAAAGCAGCCTTGGGACACTTGCGTGCCCAAAGGCCTTGCATGTCTTCTAGCAGTGCCAGTGACGTGCAGCATCTCTCCCTCTCCAGTACTCACCTATTAGGCTTCTTTTTAACTGTCTAGAAAAGCCTCGGAAATGCCAAGTCAGCAGCATCTGCTCATCTGGTGTTGTTTTACAACTTTTTGCCTTGTTGTCTTTGCACTCTACTCAGGGCCTTGCTCAAATTTGGAGCGTTCTCTCTAGGCCCTCATTCATTCTTCTTTTGTCCTGAGTTTTCTCACAGTAGATGTTGAGATGTTGTGTCAGCTTACCTACAACTTGCTTTCCCAGCACCTAGCAATTAAGAAAACATACTAAAAGTACAGAAAAAAAAGTAGTAACAAACTTAAGTCAAATGAAAGCAACCACTTTTTTTGCTTGCCGGGACTGAAAGGCTTTTTGGTTTGTAACTTTTGTTGGGAAGTACCTCATCTAAAAACAAGTTAAGGGAAAGAGCAACTTCCTTTTTTTCAATCCTCTCAGCTAAATCTCAGGCCGTGTGCAGAGTGCCCTCCTCATACTGCTATGTGAGCACCTTTGGAGTGCAAAGCCTAATACACACCATACCAATGCCTGTCAGATAGATGGGTCGAACAGATGATTTCCGGCAGGTCCGATCTGATTTCCGATCGTTTTTCTGATGGATTTGCATAGTAGTGATCGGAAATCCGAACGGAAATCCGATCGTGTCTGTCGGAAAGGATCTATCGGCCCATCTATCTGATGGGGAATTGCATGGTGTGCACCAGGCATACGAGAATGAGTATCTTTCAGGTGGTTGTTCCTTGTCAAGTGATTGATTGTAAGTCTCTCCTTGACAAAAGGACTGGAGTAAAGCCAATGGAAATCTGGGAAAAGCAGATAAGAAAAGTAGTATAGGAAAGATGAGTAAGATTGTAAGAAGGAGTGTTTTTCTCTTTCTTGGGGTGGTGAAGCACTTTTGCTGAAAAGTTGTTAAAAGAGGTTGTGTGAGTAAAAGTGAAGGGGAAAGCTGAGATGACATTTTCGTTTGTTAGCAAAGGGAGTGGGGAGTGGCATGTGAAAGAGGAAGTGATGGCCTGGTGATGGTTTGTAATCGTTTTGGAGGAGCTCTGCCTAGTAGAAAGTAAAAGGAGAAGCTTTGATCGCCCAACGTGGGGCTCGAACCCACGACCCTGAGATTAAGAGTCTCATGCTCTACCGACTGAGCTAGCCGGGATTGCTTGCTTGAGCTGAAATGTCAAAAATTGCAAAATGCCACCAGCCTCACCTTTGCCATCCGCACAGAAGAAGGCAATCTTGTATGGCCTGATTTGGCTGGCCACGTTTTTCAGCACCAAGCAACAGGGCAAGGCATTGGTGGTTCAGTGGTAGAATTCTCGCCTGCCACGCGGGAGGCCCGGGTTCGATTCCCGGCCAATGCAAATGCTAGGATTTTGG